>NW_003852420.1:2882251-2898893 GCF_000181295.1 Otolemur garnettii
TGGGAGTAATCAGGTTGCTCATGTCTGTTAAAGTGTCTCTTAAAAATTGAGGTGCATTCTGATTGGGTGCATAAATATTGATAATTGAAATCTCATCATATTGAGTACTACCTTTAACAAATATAAAGTAACCATCATTGTCCTTGCTCACTTTTGTTGGTTTAAAACCTATTGTATCTGCAAATAGTATTGCAACACCTGCTTTTTTCTGCTTTCCATTAGCCTGGAAAATAGATGACCATCCCTTCATCCTGAGTCTATGCTTGTCTTTTGAAATAAGGTGTGTTTCTTGCAGGCAACAGATATCTGGCTTGAGTTTTTGTATCCAGTCAGCCAGCCTGTGTCTCTTTAGAGGGCAGTTTAAACCATTTACATTGATTGAGACTATTGATAATCCTGGCATAATTTTGGGTGTCGAGTTTTTTGAAGGTTCGTTAGACATCTTTGATCCTTTTGTGACAGTGGAGATTGGAATTTAGTCAAAATTTTCTGGATGGGTTTATTTGTGTGGTGGAGCATTGCTTTGGTCTTTATGGAGGATAGGTTTGAGGATATCCTGGAGGGCTGGTTTAGTAATGGCAAATTTCTTCAACATGTGAATATCATTAAAGTATTTAATTTCTCCATCATAAATGAAGCTAAATTTAGCTGGATAGAGGATTCTGGGTTGAAAGTTGTTTTGTTTTAGGAGGTTGAAGGTCGGTGACCACCCTCTCCTAGCCTGAAAGGTTTCAGCTGAGAGATCTGCAGTCATTCTAATATTCTTCCTTTTGTAGGTTAATGTTTTCTTGCGTCTAGCTGCTTTCAGGATTTTCTCTTTCATGCTAACTTTAGTGAAGTTGATTTTGATATGCCTGGGGGATGTTTTGTTCGAGTTGAGTCATGCTGGGGTTCTGAAGTTGTCTGCTGTCTGAATTTCAGGGTCCCTTGGCATGTCTGGAAAGTTCTCTTTCATAATTTCGTTAAGGAGTGCCTCTGTGTTTTGTGAAGCAACTTTGTCACCTTCAGGGATTTCTGTAAGTCAAATATTAGTTTTCTTTGAATTTTCCAAGATCTCTTTGAGTGAGAGATCTGTTTTTGTTCTCCATTTGTCAAAATCTTTGGAAGTCTGGGTGCATTCAAAGTCTTTGTCTTCAGTGTCGGAGATCCTATCTTCTGCCTCATCCATCCTCTGACGGAGGGATTCAACAGTGCTCTTCAAATCTGCAACCTCTTATTTCAGAGTATGGTAATCCTTGATCATTTTATCTTTGAAAGCATTGAATTCCTGGGACAGCTTTTGAATGATTTGAAATTCTAGTTCCCTCTTTTCCTCCAACCTGTTGATCTTACTCCCTATCCAGATTCTGAACTCAATTTCTGACATTTCAGATATCTGTTTATGTAGTGGGTCTTCCATTGTGTCTACCCCATCCTTCTTTGGGGGAGTTAATCTACTTTGGTTATTCTGGTTGCCAGAGTTTTTCTGCTGATTCCATCCCATGTTGAATTTGTACCTTTCGGAAACCATCCCTAAAACTATTCTGCCAGTGGCTGCTTAGTCTAGTTTTCTCCTGGGCACAACCCGGCAAGACCCCAGGAGGCGGAGCCAGCAGGCAGGGTGATGCAGCCCACCCCTACAGGAGTCAGTGTTGCTGTCAAGACCCTGGAAGGCAGGTGCAACCTGCCCCTGTGGAGGTCAGTTGTCCTTACTGATGACCAAAGCCCCAGAGGCAGATGCACGGCTGGCGGGATGGCGTGACCCTCCCAAGTAGGAGCTGCTGACGACCGCAAGCTGGCAGGGCCCTGCCAGGCGGGTGCGTGGCTGCGTGACCTACCCCAGGGGAAGTCAGTTGTCCTTGCAAGCCACCAAAGCCCCAAATGCGGGATGGCGCAACCCTATCGGCAGGAGTTGGTGGTGATCCGCGCTGGGTGGACCTGGGAGGCAGGCGCACGTCTGTGCGACCTGCCCCTGCAGAAGTCAGCTGCCCTCACAGGCTGCCAAGCCCCAGAGGGGAACACGCCACTGATGGGATGGCGCGACCCTCCTCGGCAGTAGCTGCTGGCCACTGCCAGCTGCAAGACCCCAGGGGGCAGTGGGAGACTGCACAACCCACGCAGCAGAAGTCAGTTCCCCTCGCTGGCCACCAAAGCCCCGGAGGCTGGCGCGTGACTGGCAGGACGGCGAGACCCTCTCAGGCAGAAGCTGGTGGTGATCCAGGGCCAGGGGGCCCCAGGAGGCAGAGGCAGGGCTGCTCAACCTGTTCTAGCAGAAGTCAATTGCCCTCACCTGCCACCAAATCCCTGGAGGCAGACAAGCAGCTGGCGGGACTGCGCTACCCTTCCCAGCAGGAGTCGATGGCAGCTGGCCGGGGCTCAGTGACCCAACCCAGCAGAAGTCAATTGCTGTCAAGGGCAACCAAAGACCTGGAGGCGGTCGCCTGGCAGGGTGTGTAGCCCTCCCTGTCCGGCATCAATCCTGGTCATGGGCACCTACATCTTGGGAAGTGCAGATAGTAGCCAGGGAGACAGCTGAGCGCAGAATGCGCTGACTGAGGGTGGTCCGTCTGCACCCAGATGCAGAAACTGTGGACCAAGCAGTTCTCCCGGTGAAGGACTAGGACAGGGGCTTGGTGTTGAAAGGGTGGGTGAATGCTGTTCCTGGGGCTCCTCTCCTTGTCTCTGCCGGCAAGGGGAAGGAGAGTGGACTGGAAACTCAAAATGGCAGTGTGAAGGCCAGTTCCACTTTTCTGCCTGGGTGAGGGTGTTCCGAGTCTCAACTGGGTTTCTCCAGGGTAGTAAACTTCCCTGTTGGCAGCTGTGTTCTACTGGAAACTGCTTGGAAGCAGAATAAGTCATATATTTTGATAACTGTGCAAAACAAGTTACTGTAAATTATTAGTTGATTAATGTTAATGTAAATTAATAGTTATTATAGTTAAATATTATCTTTCCTGGCCAGACACAGTGGCTCTCACCTGTAACCCTAGCACTCTGTGAGGGTAGGGAAGGCAGATTGTTTGGCTCAGGAGTTATACACCAGCCTGAGCATGAGCGATACTCTATGTCTATTAAAAATATAGAGAAACTAGTTGGGTGTAGTAGTGGGTGCCTGTAGTCTCAGCTGCTTGAGAGGCTGAGGCAAGAGGATTGCTCAAGTCCAAGAGTTTGAGGTTGCTGTGAGCTAATATGCCATGGCATTCTACCCATAGTGACAGAGTGAGACTCTGTCTCAAAAGTAAAAAATAAAATAAATAAATATTATCTTCTTAAAAGTATCCATTAAAATACAACTAATGGATATCATGATATTATCTGGGTGAAAAAGCAAGGTTTTTATTTATTTTCTGTCCTCAGGCCATCCACTCTGCTAGTCCAAGGAATAATTCTTAGTGACGTGCCTATTTCATGCTGAGCCACAAGATGTCAGTCTACGCTTAGTCATCTTGAAGTCTTATGGACCTAGAAACAAATTCTTTTGGCCTTTTATGACCAAGCGGAATTTTGAGAATCTCATTTGTACCCATCTTCAGCAGATACTTGACAAGATAGCACACAACAGGCTCCTTTCTGAGATGAACTCTGCATTCAAAGCATGGGCATGCAGGGATCCCCACAACAAGTCCTGGCTCTTACTGCCCTCCTGTCCTTTCTCCCTCTCTTCAGTTAGGCCATAGGGCAACTGAGCCAGCCCACTCACCCAGGGAGGTGTTGTCAGCTGGGTGTGAGGGTCTGCCTTCCCTTGTCCCCGGCACCTACCAGTCTTTATCAGTGATTCTCTTAAAGATCCTGCCACTTGGTTTTAGAGATGAGAAAACATCTTTGTCACTTCCTATAAGTCTTCTGCTTCTCTAACTATTTTTATGGGCTGGGAGAAGGACTGAAGTGACCTTCAGGGATAGTAGGGAATGTGTGTCTCCTCCAGGTCAGCCCAGGGCAGGTCCAAGACCCAGCAGTTTTCAGCTCTTTTTGGAAGATGGGTACTTTGGGATTTCATTCATTGTTGCCAATATGGGGACATGGTTGAATTTCCTCAGTGTCTTTTAAATTTTACATTGATAACAATTATCAAAGAGAACTTAAAATATGACCTGTGGATCAGTGTGCAATACTAAAGAAACAAGGAAAACTCTAACAGGTTCTAAGTACTTTATTTTATCTAAATATCACATGACCATAAAGTAATAATTGCCCTTACTTGATAAATGGAGGAATATGAGCTCAGAAAGTATTCAGTAACTTGTTCCTGATCTTACAGCTAGTGAGTAGGACAGAAACACAGATCTATCTGATTCGGCAGCCTTCTGCCTTGTTTTTTCTTTTAATTCTTTTACATCTATTTTCTATACAAAATGGTATCTAGGAAGGAGGCCTGAAAACCATTCCAAAAACTAGTTTTAAATATCTTTGTGAAAATATATATGAACAAAAGAGTCCTTGGAAGAGCATATATATGAAGCCTCTTCCAGAGGCTACAATAGACTCTGAAATCACCCATGTTCCTCATCTAGAGCTGTGTGTGCTGTGAGCCCTCTGACTAGAACTGTGTGATCAAAATTGAAACTAGATACAGCTATTAGTGATAACAAGGACAGTGAGTGTACAGGACAGAATTGAGCTGTAGTTCCATGTTTGGATAGAACAAGTAATAATGTAAAGTTATATAAAATAAATAATCACCTCTACAATCCAACTTGTGTGATTAATGTCATGTATTTCTTTAAAGAAAAACATTAATAAACCAATATTGTATCTGTTGGTTGTAGTCATTATCTGTGCTCTCCCTCCCTATGACTTCATGTGAAGCTTCCAGTAGTCTCAATCCTATCAGATTCACCATTCTCTTTTTATACCAAACTTCTTACAAAGCCTCCTATAGCCTTAAAATAAAATTCATAGATCACATGAATCTATGACACAAAATCATTGAAACTATCAATAAAATCTTACATTATAATATAAATGAAACATGAGATAAATTTCTAATAAAAATAAATGTATATAAATATGCAAATGCCAAGCATGAGTAAACTAAAAGACATAACAAAGTGATTTGAGAGCCTCATCTGGATATCTAATGCACAGCTCCATGTGCAGATGGGTCCAGGTAGTGGAAAATCAGCTAATATAAGCATTGTTGCCTTAACAATGTCATTTTCTAAAATAGTAAAATAAACTCAATAAAATTCCTAACAGAACGAAGTGGAATATTCCCTTGACTTGTGAACCAATCTGCACATTGGAGATATTTAGCAACTTCAGTGCACAGACTGAGCTACACAACTCAATGCCAGTAGCCCCACCCTCCTGGGTGAGCCACACTGCCTCTTTTAAAACCCTCTGGGAGGAAGGCAGTATTGTGTTTCCTGAAGACAAGAGTCTTAGAGAATATAGAGAGACCTCTTTGGTCAATATTGGTCATATCTTTGTTGTGTAAATTGATGACCAGCAGGTTTATTTTGCATAGCCTTAGATCTGTTAGTGAGCTACAAAGGATATCCCCAAGAAGAGAGAGGGATATAATGAGGTATGTCTGATTTCCTTTCTCTAAACTATCAACTCAGTTTTAGGTATCCCCTTGGCCAGTAGGGGGTCTATTGAGTCAGCCACTGGAGGGAAAGAAGTGGAGGTGGGGTCAGAGAAGGGCTTAAGATTTTATTTTACTTCACAAAGGCATTATTTGCTTTTTTCATTCTTTCAAGAGTTGTACAATGGAGTTTTCCAGAAATCATATAACGTGATATCAGGAAGAATGAATGAAGAGTTAACCCTAGTCACAGCTGTCTTCTATTAAGCCATTAAAGAGACTTGTAAAACTAAAACAAAGCCATCAGTAGACAAATACCCATGTGAACTAAAGCTCCTTGAGGCCCTCAGTCAACAGTGTCAAGGGGTCCTGAGACCAAAAAGTTTGAGAATCATTGGTTTAGACTTTCTTGGAAGACAGAAAAAAAAAAAAATGTTTCCTTTCAACAGCTACTGTTTCCACAGACGATCCTAGGAAACTAGGAACCAAAGATTCAGAGCCGACTCTTTTCTTATAATGACAAAAAAGAGGGTCTGGAGGAGAGGGATGAAAGCAAATAAAAATGGAAACAAAACTCAGACTTAACCTTAGTAAATATTCCTGGCACACATAGTAATCAGATATTAAATGTGACCTGCTGAAGAGTAGAGTGTGTATTTCATTTCCACACCCAGTTAATATTTATTTAAAAAGAAGTGAGTGGCCCCTGCTGATAATAAACAGCTCTCACCATTCCCACCTACAACTCACACAGTTTACTCATTCCTTCAGCTACTGGTGGACGGATCTGGGACATGAGTAAAGGAGTACAGGGACTAGAATATGCGTGTGCAGCAGGGAGACTTCCAGGGAGGGGCTGTGTCAGAGCTCCACATTACTGAGGCTGACATGTACCTGGCCCCCAGGGGATCTTAGCTGAGACAAAGGCAGGCAGGCAGAGGCAGGAATTGACAGTTCAGTGTAAGCTCCAACTGCTTGCCACTGCCTGGATCAGAGTCCTGGTTTCTATCACCTCAAAGCAGCGTCTGACAACCAGGACAGAAACAAACTCTGCAAAGTTGTGCTGTTCTGCCAGCAACATCAATCAGGGTGAGGCTGGAACTGAGCGAACCGCCCTGCCTCCATTAAGCACCCAGGGTCATCAGGCCTCACCTCCCCCTGCCAGATAGTGGCCGAGAACAGAGACCTGGCTGAGGAGTTATAGATCGCTCTGACTCAGGCGGGCATAAATCCCTGGGGCGTTTGCTCTTTGGGGGGAACTGGGTCACAGTCCCAGCCCCACTGGGGTTACCAGTGACTGGGTGTGACAGATATGCAAGGTGGGGAAGGAGGCATCAACCTTCCCAGACTAATTTATTTGCCGGGTTGGTCTTTTTGACCTCACAGAGCACCGGAGCTGCCAGCAGAACCCCGCTATCTAGTTTCCAGAAACTCTAAGAACTCCCCCACCTGAGACCAGTACTGACTGGGACAATTGATTTGGACCTCTTGGAGTGGGCCAATCACCCAAGGACTATCCAAAGTGCTACCCTGGGTGTGTGGTTGTGGGAAGGTGTGATTTTCATTTGCCAATTGTTGTCTGTGGGAGGCAACGTGACTTAATTACTAGTATTTCTCCACAGCTGAGACTTCAACCCAGAGTAACTGATTTACTAGGGTAGAACAGAGCCCAGCTGAAAATAAGACAGAGTGACTTAGCCCCACCAAACCAAGGAAGCCCCCAGTTTCTCAGGCTGTAGCACTGAAAGGGTCCCTGGTAAAGCTCTAGGAGAAAAGCCAAATGGTGTAAATTAAGCATGGGGCAGAATCAGCAAAGAAACTCTGGCAACATGAATAACCAGAGTAGATAAGCCCCCCCACCCAAGGAAGGACATGGCAGATGCAAATGAAGACCCCATCCATAAACAGATAGCTGAGATGTCAGAAATTGAGTTCAGAGTCTGGATAGCAAATAAGATCAACAGAATGGAGGAAAAGAGGGAATTACAATTTCAAGGAATTATTCAAAAGATGTCTCAAGAATTCAATGATTTCAAAGATAAAATGACCAAAGATTTTGACATATTGAGGCAAGAGTTTGCAGACCTCAAGGATCTAAAAAATTTGGTAGAATCCCTTGCTAACAGAGTGGGGCAGGCAAAAGAAAGGATCTCTGACATTGAAGACAAAGCTTTTGAATGTGCCCAAGTGCTCAAAGATGAAGAGAAATGGCAAGCAAAAACAGATCATTCTCTTAGAGAGCTCTGGGATAATTTGGAGAAAACTAACATTCACCTTGTAGGAATCTCTGAAGGCAATGAACTTGCTTCACAAAACACAGAGGCTCTTCTTCATGAAATTATGCAAGAGAACTTTCCAGATATGCCAAGGGATTCTGAAATTCAGATAGCAGACAGTTTCAGAACCCCAGTATGGCTCAACCTGAATAAGATATCCCCTAGGCACATCATAATTAACTTCAATAAAGTTAAAATGAAAGAGAAAATTCTAAAAGAAGCCAGATGTAAGAAAACCATAACCTACAAGGGGAAGAATATTAGAATGAATGCAGATCTATCTGCTGAAACCTTTCAGGCTAGAAGAGGGTGGTCATCAATTTTTAATCTCCTAAAACAAAATAACTTTCAACCCAAGATCTTGTATCCAGCTAAACTAAGTTTCATCTATGATGGAGAAATTAAATACTTTAACGATATTCACATGTTGAAGAAATTTTCCATAACTAAACCAGCTCTCCAGGAAATTCTCAGACCTATCCTTAATGACCAGTGCAATCCTCCACCACAAAAGTAAAACTTTACAAAAGTAAACTCCAACTTCCACAGTGGTGAAAGGATGAAAAATGTCCACTGGACTTTTAAGCAACTCAATGCCCAAAATTTTACCAGGGTTATCAATAATTTCAATCAATATGAATGACTTAAATTGTCCTCTAAAGAGGCACAAATTGGCTGATTGGATATAGAAACAGACCGGACATCTGTTATATACAAGAATCTCATCTTACCTTAAAAGATAAATATAGACTCAGGGTGAAGGGATGGTCAACTATGTTCCAGGCAAATGGAAAGCAGAAAAAAGCAGGTGTTGCAATTTTATTGGCAGATACAATAGGTTTTAAACCAACAAAAGTAAGCAAGGATAAGGATGGCCACTTTGACCTATGTATAACCAAGAATCTATCATGAAATATGTTTTCTTTGTGTTATGAAAGAGGAAGTGAAAACATTGTCTTCTTGAGGGGAGGTTATTTATTTCACCAATAAATGTTATCTGAAATGACAGGAAGAGGTATTTGCTTTTCTTTTCTTTTTCTTTTTCTTTTTTTTTTTTTAGTTTTGTACACTCATCCAGATTGATATCTAAAGGAGTCAGAGAACTTTCAAAACTGGGCAGGACTGAGAAACAAGACAAGGAAGCTTCTCTTGCTACTATTGATGTTTTCAGAATTAGAGAATCAGAAAGAGTGGTTCATGGCCTCATAAAGATTCTTCTATAAAATTCAACAGGACATCAGAACTTTCAGAGTTCTTAAATTCTCCCTATGAAGATTAGGGGGTAATATTTTATGCAAGTGATAGTAGCTCAGAGTTTTTGGTGGGGAAAAGTGTTTTCCATAAAAACATGGGATATATGACTAAAATATAGTTTTCTTGCTGTGAGCATTTTTTAATGTTGTATGACCTGAATTTTTATTTCTTTGAAAAACAATTCTTACCCTGTTACTTAGTCAACCATGTTTGCATATCTCCTTTCCAAAAATGCCAGAGTTTCTGGAATATGCCTAACACAGAGGGACTCATTGATGAGGAGGTAATCAGCCATCTGTATGGAATAAAGCCCACATCACATTCCCACACTGTGGGAATTTTCATTTGCTGGAACTTTAAAGTCCCTATGTGTTTTAAGTGTTAATATTTGTGTGTTAGATGAGAATGGCATTTCCCACCACCTCCATGATCTGGAAAGTTTTATTTGATTTGACCACAGATGTAAAGATCCCATCAATCAAATATGCATAATAAACATTCTTTCCTTTCATGAGAGATGTAAGAAAAAAATTCGTAACTGCTGAGAAAAGGCAAACATTTTAGGTTTTAAAAAAAGTACTGTTTTTCTCTATGCTATTTCACAACTAAAGGAAGCAAAAACTCTCTTTTATGAATCACAACTATCAGGAGAAGGTGAATGTGTTTAGGATACCTCACTCACTTAAAAACTATAATGATCAATCTGAGAAAGAGCTGAAAGTCTGAAACAATGAGATTATTTACCCTCTTATTTTATCACTATAAGCATTGGGAAAACAAAGACTTTATGGTTGTATTGCCCCACCTCCAGACAGACGTGTGTCAGATGCTAAGTAACAGTGGACTCTCTTAAGGGCATTGTAGTATATCCTTAACTCCCAACCTCCCAAAGTCTTTGTTTCTTCCTCTTCCAAAATTTACTTTGATCGTTCTCTCTCTCACTGGTTCTCTCTCTCTCTCTCGAGAATTTACAGAAATAATATATGTCCTTGAAAGCATGACATTATAAAGTACTATAAGAAGGTGTATGAATAAGAATATAATGGGAATGAAAATTGTTTTAACACTTCAAAGAAGTATTTGTTAAAATTTAGAATTTGTACCTCACTCAATAATTGCTCACTTAAAATTTCTGTACCTTTTAAATTGTGACAATAATTTACTTCTTTTATAGGGTTGATGGGAGGATACAATAATTTAACCTATGTAAAACATTCAGAAGTTATATTTTTAGCTCTCAAGTTGCATATTTTATTATCAGTAGTAATAGTATCAATGCCATTGTCATTAATCTCCCACCTTAGAGAAACTGGTGTAATGTCCACAAAGAGATGTGCATGTGACTGTTCATTCAAATGTTGGTTGTGATCAGAAAAAAAAAAAAATAGCAAAGAATCTCCAAATTAATAAAAATGGAATGGGCAAAAATATTATGCTACATTCACACAACAGAATACAGTACAACAGGTACACTATCAATATGGATAAACCTCAAAAATTTAATACTTGAGGGGACTGATGGAGTTAGATTACACAGCTCTGGGAAATAAGAGGCACAAAAAATCAAGCTTTGCTTTGGCTCTGTAACAGGCCTACTTCTTGTTTATCAGCTTTTATTCATCAAACCTGTATGTTTCAGGATTGTAAATTAGACCTCAGTGCTTTCTGTAAATTTTGGAGATTAGGAGATTAAAGTAGGCAACTTGTTATTAAAAAGATTTTCTAAAAAATTGGGGTCGAGGGGAAGTGCAATATGGCCAACTGGAGCCAGCCTCCAACAGAAGCTTCCATCCAGAGGGAAGGATAATGTCCAGAAAGTACCCAATCAAGCCAAGAGAGAAGAATGATATCTGCTGAGGCAAGCTGTGGCTCCAAGAAAGCAATCATCAGGTACAAAATACATCACAAAGGAAAGTGTCCATCCCTTCCCCTGAGAAAGTTTTTTTTTTTTTTTCTCTTTCTCTGCTCTTGTAACTTTTCTACAGGCTAGCAGTGAACTGAGAACCTATTGTCTCACCCCATGTGTGAGAGCTATAGGAAGTGGGGTCTACTTCCCTAGAGAGACCCTGCTGAGATTCCAAACACATTCTCGTCAGGGAGAAAAATTTAACTAACATTTTCACTGCCATTCTGCACTTCTAGTTTACTCTCCCCCACCCTTGCCTGCAGGGACTGTGAGAGGAGGCTCAAAAACAGTGTCCCCCACCCCTGCTGGACCAAGTGCCCTGCCTCTGGCTCAGCAGTGGCCTGAGACTGCTAGGGCCCTGCTTCCCAGGCTGTGCTTCCTGTGCCCAGCCCCCACGCCCTACCAGCTTCCATGCCACACCCTTGCTGGACCAGTCTTGTGAGTTGAACACTCTCCTTGCTGAAGTCACCAGGCACCAGAGACTGCCAGAATTGTGTGCAGCCTCTCCAGCTCTGCTGCTGTATCTGTGTGCCTGCAATCCTGGAGTTGCTCCTACAACCAGAATTCCCTGCCTGCAGCAATCACCCTGGAAGCTGCACAGGGTCACTTCCCCAAAAGATCCAGCAACAATAGAGTGATCCCAAAGAGATCTAATTTTGGAGAGACACCTCCCAACTCTGAGGACTCCCAGAGAAAATCAGAACCCACTCTATAGGGATACCAGTGCTGCAGAGTGGCAGGGGCAAAGGCACAGTGGCTGAGGGAGAAAAGCATTTGTTGATTTCTTACCCTTGGGATTAAACTGAGTCCAAGTGGAACACTTGCCAGTGGCTATGGAGTACCTGAGGCAGGCAGGCCTCAGTTCTCCCAGCTGGCTGGTAGCAGAGGGTAGTGGCCAGGCTATAGGGGCATTGACCTTCCCTTGACTCTGACAGGCACAAACTCTCAATATATCTGTTTATTGGATCAAGCAGGTCCTTAGCCCTGTTGAGTCACCAGTGACTGGCGTGAAAGAGGAGCAAAATGGAGAAAGAGATTCAGACCCCTGGTCCAACTCTGCTACTGGGCAGGCCTTTCTGAAACTACAGAGCATAGGAGCAAGCCAAAGTTGAGCATCTAATAAGCCTATGCCTTCTAGTTTCTGGAGACCTTCCAAACTCTCCCACTTGAGAGTTCATACTGACTGGGTCTATTGAATTGGAATTCCTAACCTGGGCCAATCTCCCAAAGCCCATCCTGGGTGATACCTTGGTTGTATAGTAATGGAGAGGGTTGATTTTCCTCTTCCAATAGATGTCTGGGTGGGCTACCTTAATTGCACGTATCTCTGCACAGCTAAGACTTCACCAGAGTCACTGATCCACTAGGATTGGGCAAGACCCAGTTGAACACAAGACAGAGCCATGTAACCCCACCACACCAAGCAGGATTCCTCATCCTCAGACTAATACTATATGGGTCCTTTGAAAAGCTATAGGGAAAAAGCTGCAGCCATCAGTCCCAGATCCTTGACAAAGGGCTGATTAACCACAACCCTAGTAACTCCCTCTCCAATTTCACCCTACCTGTCCATCTAGACAACAGTGAAAAACAATCATTTGACAGAATCAGTGGAAAAACTCTGGCAACATGAATAATCAGACTAGATCAACTCCCTAAAGGAACAATATGGTAGATACAGCACAAGATCCCATTCATAAACTAATGACTGAGATGTCAGAAATCGAGTTCAGAATCTGGATAGCAAATAAGATCAACAGAATGGAGAAAAGGAGGGAATTAAAATTTCAAAGAATAATTCAAAAGATGTCTCAAGAATTCAGCTATTTAAGACAAAATCAACAAAGATTTGGACACATTGAGGCAAGAATGCAGCCCTCAAAGATCTGAGAAATACAGTAAAATCCCTCAGTAATAGAATGGAATAGGCAGAAGAAAGGATCTCTGACATTGAAGACCAAGCTTTTGAACACTCCTAAATGCTCAATGAAGAAAAAACGTGGAGAATAAAAATGAATCATTCTCTCAGAGAGCTCTGGGATAACTTGAAGAGATCTCGTATTTGCCTTAAAGGAATACCTGAAGGTGATGGGGTTGCTATGAAGAATACAGAAGCTTTACTTCATGAAATAATTAAAGAGAATTTTCCAGACATGCCAAAAGAGCCTGAAATCCAGATAGCAGACAATTTCAGAACACCAGCATGACTCAACCCAAATAAAAATTCTCATAGACACACTATAATTAGCTTTACCAAAGTTAATAATATGAAGTAGAGAATTCTGTAAGCTGCAAGACGTAATAAAACCATAATCTACAAGAGAAAGAACATTAGAATGACTGCAGATCTCTTTGATGAAATCTTTCAAGCTAGAAGACGGTGGTCATTGACCTTTAATCTCCTTAAAAAATAACTTTCAACCCAGGATCCTGTATCCAGCTAAACTGAGTTTCATTTATGATGAAGAATTTAAATACTTTAAAATAAAAGTTTGGCCACTTTATATTTGTTAAGGCCATTTAAATACTTTAAAATAAAAGTTAGGCCATTTATGCTGCCTCTGACAGATCTTGGATTAAAAGGAGGAAATTGAAAAGTAAAATAAAACCTGACTGACTGGACACCCCTCTTAGCCAAACAGACACCAGAAAAAAACCCCAATTGCTGGCCAAGAGAGGGAGATCAGACATGCTTAACCATGCCCCATTGTCTTTGGAAGTATTGTTCTTTGTAACAGTAAGATGCTAAATCATTAAAAGACCCAACACTATACTAGACACTAGTGTTTATCAGAAGGAAAGTGCAGAGGAAACTTCTGGGAAGCCAGGCATTGTGGAAGTTTGAAGACTTCCTTGCACGGTTATCTCAACAGCTTTCCAGAGGAGAAGCACGTTCAAGTGGCATACTGGCGGAGCAGAGACAAAGTTCTAGTCTCTGGAACAGATTGCATGTGGTAACACTGTGCAGTGTTTATAGGCAAGCACTTCCAGATGAAACGTCTGGGATGCAAGGCGTTCTGAAATCTTGTAAACTTCCTTCTCACTTAGGTCTATAAGTGTTATAGAGGTGAGGAAAGTGTTTTTCCCTCCAAGAAGCATAGCACCGGTTATCCACTTGGGCAGGCTTAAACGTCTGTTCTTACTGAGATGAGGCACGTAGTTGGATGGCTGTTGGCCCCTAGACTTAGGTGGGTGAGGGGCTCGTCAGTAGGAATGTTCCCTCCGGAGGAGTGCTCAGTGAATTTCATGTGCGATCAATACACGTATTCTCCGGAACGGATTGCACTTTAGAAACACACGCTAGTGTTTATCAGAAGGAAAGTGCAGAGGAAACTTCTGGATAGCCAAGTATTGTGGGAGATTGAAGACTTCATTGCATGTTCAGCTCTAAACAAGCTTCAAGAGAAGAACCTGCTTATCCTAACAAGCAGCATAATGCCAGTTATTAGCCGATGCAATGGCAAAGTTCTAATCTCTGGAACAGATTGCATTTTGGAAACAAGCTAAAGCATTTACAAGGAAAGTGCCAATGAACCTGCTGGGAAACAAGGTACTGTGCAATGTTGAAAAGGGCATTCGCTGTTAGCTCTAAACTGCATTACTGAAGAGAAGAAACTTCTTTTGTCTCCTGGTGAGATACTGCCTATATAAGCTGCTGGAACAGCGGCAATCTGCTGATCTTGCTGACAGAACACACGTAAGGCAATGGTCACTGGTTTACTTTGGTTACGATCTCCTGTGTGTCAAGGTTCCCTCGGCAGGAATGTACAGAAAGTTACCTCTGTGATTGACACAGGTAGTCTCTGGAAGATATTGCAGTTTGAAAACATACTCTACTGTGTACAAGAAGGAAAGTGCAGATGAAACTTCTGGAAAACATAGTATTGTGAATAAGGTGAACGTCTTTCCCGGGTAGCTCGAGAAGTGTTATTGAGGGGAGGAAAATGCTTTTCCGTCCACGAAGCATACTGCCGGTTATGTGTTGGAACGAGGGACACATTTTCAGCTTCACAGAGTTCATGCACGTAGCTGCATGCCTGTGGGCCGTCTGGGAAAAGGTATGGTAGAATTCCTAAAAGAGTATTCGTGGTTAGCACTAAACTGCATTACCTAAGAGAAGAAACTCATTTTGTATCCCAGTGAGATACTGCTGGATATAAGCACTGTAGTCTGATTACAGCTGATGAGGTATATGGAGAAAATGTAGCATCTTCACTTTAGTCACAACTAACCTGCTTCTACTCTGGAACCCTTAATAATGAATCAGAGAAACAAATTAACATCCAATTATATTCAAAGTCGGTCTGTTTTGGATTATTTAAAGCATCCATTCAGGCAACATTGAAGTGTTCTATAAAAAGTGCTGCCTGTCTCCCAGCTCTAGTCTTTTGGGCACATGCTCCTTGGGGTGAGGTGAGAAAATATTAGAACTTGTACTGTTGTTTCTTTTTACATCTAAAGAGAAAATTATGCTTTGCTAATATGTTGACAATGGAGACAATGTAATTACACATCTAAGAGGGCTTCATGCTGCAAAGCTATTTCAGTGCTGGGAGTTTGGGATAATCCTCAGATTCCACTGGCTTCTACCATTCTCCACCTAGCTCCCTCCACTGGACCCCACAGGCCTTCTTGATGTTTCTCAAACTCCCCAAGCTCACAGCTGCGTTCTCTCACATACACTCAAACAGTGCACTCCTCCTCGTCATGACTGTGCTCAAGAGTGTCTCCCTAGACATGCATCCCACATACATGCCTACCAGATGACATGTATGTTTTTCATCTGTCACCACAAATAGAATGAAGATCATGGAACACAGGAAGCTTTTCTGTCTTGCTTACAGCCTCCTCTCCTGTGCGTGTGTAGTTCTGAGCTAAGTGGTGAGTGTCAGTTCTGCTCCATTGTCATCACAGACCCTCCTGGGGAGGGCTCACTGTCTGGGCAACCTGTGTTGCCTGCCTGGCATGCCTACCTTCCCTCCAGGTGAGAACTGTACCAGAGCATTTGTCAATAGGGGACATGCTGTGTATCTTTACTGCAGTCAAAACTGTAGTCATGATCCAGGTATGGCTGTTGCATGCTTGAAATTTGCTGAGTGGGATGCCTAAGAAATATAATTTTTCATGGTAATTTTGAAGAATGGCTATGAGGAGGACAGACCCCGTAGCATGGGAGAGGTTCCAGGGAAGACCCTCCCCCACTTTTCTTCCTTTTCAGACAAAGATATTTTCCCTGAAGCTTCAATCTTTTATTATGGAAGAAAAACGTCTTTTCCTGAGATTTTAACTTTAACTTTTAAAGTTAAGTTTAACTTTTTGAGATTATTTGCATTTCAAAGTCATCACATATATTTTCCAGCTAATTTGTATATATGTAGCTTGCACATATTTTCAAGGTCACAAAGTAGGGATAGATTATGTTCACTAGGGAATTTGTGCAAGTTTCTCTCTCTTTTTTTTTATTGAATGGTAACTATGTACATTAATGTACTTCTGGGGTACAGTGTGGGGTTTTAACATGCAACCCGAAATACTTCCATCAAACTGGTCAACAGAGCCTTCATGTCATTTTCTCAGTTATTGTTTTAAAATGTTCACATTCTACTCTTAGAAAGATTCACTTGTACCCCTGTAAGATAAACCTTAGAAGTGATCCCACCAATCTCCCTCCCTCCACCCATTACCCCCTCCCCCCTCCCC
>NW_003852420.1:2902342-2912630 GCF_000181295.1 Otolemur garnettii
TTTTTTCTGCTTTCCATTAGCCTGGAATATAGATGACCATCCCTTCACCCTGAGTCTATATTTGTCTTTTAAGGTAAGGTGAGATTCTTGTATACAACAGATGTCTGGTCTGACTTTCTGTATCCAATCAGCCAATCTGTGTCTCTTTAGAAGACAATTTAAGCCATTCACATTGATAGAAATTATTGATAAGCCGGGTAAAATTTTGGGCATCGAGTTGTTTGACAGTCCAATAGACATTTTTAATCCTTTTGCCATTGTGGAAGTTGGAATTTGATCAAAAGTTTCTGGGTGGGTTTACTTTTGTGGTGGAGGATTGCACTGGTCATTATGGAGGATAGGTTTGAGAATTTCCTGGAGAATTGGTTTAGTTATAGCAAAGATCTTCAATGTGTGACTGTCATTAAAGTATTTAATTTCTCCATCATAGATGAAACTCAGTTTAGCTGGATACAGGATCCTTGGTTGAAAGTTATTTTGTTCTAGGAGATTAAAAGTCAATGACCATCCTCTTCTAGCCTGAAAGATTTCAGCAGAGAGATCAGCAGTCATCCTAATACTCTTCCCCTTGTAGGTTATGGTTTTCTTACGTCTAACAACTTTCAGGATTTACTCTTTCATCTTAACTTTGGTGAAGTTAATTATGATGTGTCTGGGGGATGTCTTGATGTGCCGGGGGTAAGGGGGTAGGGGAATGGCAGCGGTAGTGCAGGGTACGTGAGCAACCAGATCAGTCCTAGTTCAGCCCCACTAGAGTAGCTGGGGGGAAGTGGGGGAATACTTCACCGTCGCCCATTGGATGCATGCAGCGGTAGCAAGCCAATCTGTGCCCTCCCAATGCAGAAGCCCAGAGCAGGGAAGTCCTCCACCTCTGTCTGAGGGATGTATGTGGCTCTAGCAAACAGTTCTGGGCCCTCCAAGAGTGGTAGACCCCCTCCACCACCACCTGCAGGGCAAGCATGGCTCTAGCAAGCAATTCTAGGCCCACCCAGCTTGGGAGCCTGGAGCGGGGAAAACCTCCCCTGGCCCCTGTGGGGTGTGTGTGTCTCTTGCAGGCTGTTTTGGGTCTACCTGGAATGGAGGATTCCTCCACCTCTGCCTGCGGGATACCTGTGGCACTAGCGAGTGGTTCTGGGCCTGCCCAGAGCAGGAGCCTGCTGCCCGTGAGGCGTGCGACTCTAGCAAGCAGTTTTGGGGCCCGCCCCACTCCGTGAGGGCAAAGGGACCCACTCGGCAACTGGGTTAGTCTGGGAAGTTTAATACCTCCTCCCCGACCTTACACCCCGTCATTCGTAGTCCCCCAGGTCCGTGACCCTATTCAGTCCAGTAGGCCACTGCTCCCGGGGTTTACCTGGCAAAATCAGCCAGAAATCTGAGTTCAGCAGGGGGCCTTGCGTGTTTAAATTAGGCTTCTGTCCAGCTAGATTTCTCTGTAAATCAGAGGTTGCATTCAGCTTTACACTCGGGTGTCAATTCTAGCCTCTTCTTGCCCATTGCTTTTGTCTCAGCCACATTGGCCCCCTGAGGGCTGGTGCTCTACCCAAGAAAGTTATGTGCGCCCTGCCTGTGGCTGCTGTCTGGAACTTCTGCTTGCCCAAAGGGATGGGGTTGGAATAGCATCAGCCTGCAGCTATGCCACAGTTGCTGCACTGACGTCCCCTGAGCTGATTCTCCTCTCCTCACGCTCTCACCACAGTCAGCACAGAACAGCACCAGCCCTTTCCTCCTCCACTTCCCTCAAGGAGATGCCCAAGAATCAGGATTCCATAGGTAATAAACCTCCAGACCTCGGAGTGGGTGGGTGAGGATTCCTCAGAGTTCAATGTTGCAGGTGGGGAATATATACAGATTTATACAATTTTACAGTTTTATGCCTGGCCGGGGGGTGCCATGGCACGCCAGCAGGGGTAGGAGGTCTAGTTTTTAGGGGGTCTTTCCCGTGGGATAGAGTGGGAGGAAGTTTGAACTCTGCTCGCTTGTTTGCATGGAGTAAACTGCGAGCCCTTGTTGTGGGGGAGGGGACTCCCGTCTGCTTGGTGATGGACTTTGTACCTTTTGGTTGTATTTTTGGGGTCACAGCTTGCCTCAGGAAGGTTGAAGTGCGCTCTTCAATCTTCTCTTTTGGCTCTGCTCCAAACCATCAGCTAGTTTGCTAAACTTCTGTCCTTTCAGCCTCCTTCTGGACGGGAGCTTCTGTAAAAAGCTGGCTGTAGTCCGTCATCTTGGCTCTGCCCCCGTGCATGTTTCTCTTATCATGATTAAGCTGAAAACGTGTATTACTTCCTTGAGAAACAACTCTGTTCTGCTTCTGTGAAATAAAGCTGTTGTAGCCTTTGAGTTCTGGTGATAACTGAAACTATTTTAGTCCTCCCCATCTCATCTTTGTTTCTTGTATATTCTTTCACACTCCCCCCTATTCCTCCTGTGGTCCATTTGTCCTCACCCAGGTTCATGAAAGTGTTACATGTTATACATTCAAACGGACATATCCACATGTGGCTGGCAGCCAACATGCTGGACAGTGCCACTCTATGTTCTAGGTTCCTGAGGGCATCACTCAACTTTGCTTCCTGGCGTCAAGCACAACGCCTGGCATTTAACACATGCTTAGTAACTGCAAAGTGGATCCCAAGTCCAAGTGGTGTCCTAGAGAAGGCAAGGGAGTTCATATTTTAATATGAACCTGTGATACTGTTTTTCTCTAGTTCACCTGATCAATGGAAAGCCCATGTCCTGGCATGATAACTTGTAGGGACCTGCAGATGACAAGTCCTAGGGTTTCAGAATGGCATTGAGAGGCTGTCTGGCCTCTGTTCACTCTCCCAACGAGGGTATAGGATGCAAATTGGGGACATGGTGCAGTGAGGACTATACCACGGGAGAGGTGGACATCAGATAGGAGGACTAGTTGTCTGCCTTATGTTAGGGATATGCCGAGCCCAGTGCATGACTGCTAAGTCACCTCCTTTCTCTTAATTTTCAGATGTCTTCCTGAGGTAGACACTTTCCTCCCATTTTGGAGATGAGAACAGTGAGGCCCAGAGGAAAAAGGCCATCTGGTAGGCTAGTAGTGACGCCAACTCCAAAGCCCAGGTTTATTCCATGGTGTGTCTGCCTATTTCTCTGGAGACTTGTAGGGATGAAGAGATGTGGAGCTGCATATATGTCTGATGTTGGCAGTGACACTCATTTCAGTACAGGAGAATGGGACCTCCAAGCTCCCCACCTTCCTCCTCACTGTCATACTCAGTCTCCATTAGTCACACTCACTCATGTCTGGGCACATTGCTCTCTCTGCTAGATTTGTGCTTTTCCCCTTCCTCTTCCCAGGCTTGGCCCTGTAGCAGTTAATTTTCCTTCTCAGCCCCTTGCCCACAACTTCCTTCATGGCATATGTCCCAGCCCATCACCTTAGGGTCTGATTGTATTCTGAGATGTTGTGTCCTCTGACCCCATTCCCAACTATAAGCTCTAGGAGAGCAGAGACCACATCTGCCTCACTGAGCTCTCCCTCCAGGGCCCAGATCAGTGTCTGGCACAGCACCAGGATTTCCCCATTGTGGTTCAAGGTCTATCAGAACGACCAGATCCCCCTGTGTCAGAGCTAGGGCAAGTCTCTGGGGCTGGATGCTCTATCCTAAAGAACAATGCAGCCAGAGTAAAAAGCACAGGGAAACCCATCTGTCCCAGATCCTGAGTTCCTCATAATTCTGACCTCATCTCCCAGCCAGGTTTCTGCATCTCATTCACTATGTTGCCCAGGTACCAAGGATGAAATACCCAAAGACAGACTGAAAACCAGGAGATTAGATGAGACTCTGAGCCCTTGGTAAGTTGGCCCTGTCTTCAGTCAAGACCAAAGCTCAGGGGCAGCATAGCTGGAGGCCCAGAGAACAGAGTAAGGAGTAAGACGTGCCTGCATTTCAGTTCTGGCTGCAACTTACTAAATGGGAAGTTTCTAAGCTCTTGTATGACTGGGAAGTTTCTAAGCTCTTGTATGACTCCATTTCCTCACAGAATTGATAGTACATCACCTATCTTGTTAGGTGATGCTGATTTGAAGATAGGGGATATCTATACGTGCTCAGAGCACAGCCTGGCACAGTGGAAACTATGCATGTGTTGATTCAAGGAAGAGAGTTGATTCAAGCAAGAGAGTCTGCTCCTCCCATGACCCAGGTGGTGATCTTGGCTGAATGTTGTCAGCTCCATGTCCTAACACAGCCACACATCCATAGAGTGGGACCTATTTTAAGACCAGGTACATGGTCTCCAAACACAGTTCTGCTCACTTCCCCAGATGGTTTTTCTGATCCTGCATCCTCCTCTTTAGGTCAAGCAGAACATCAGGATCAGAGGCTGAAACACTTCCGAGTCTACAAGGATATCACTCTGTACAAGGTTAAAATGTGGACCCTGCAAGATGGCTGGCACAAGTAGTCTCCCAGCACTGCTGGCTGTCCCTGACAGGCAGCCGAAAGTGTGCATGCACTTCACAGAGAAGTAAACATTACTATAAAGCAGAAGTTAACTTGTTTTATGTGGAGTCTCAGTTTTCTAAATTCTGCCCAAAGGCAGTGGTTCAAATCTTTAGCTTTTAACCCTATGTGAGAATTCCAGTTTATGATCATAGCCTAACCATATATACCTCTACCTCATTCTTTCCAGACACAAGGATAAACAATCAGGGCATGTGTGATGGCTCATTCCTGTAATCCTAACCCCCTATACATCCAATCCTAGATTGGAATTTGGAGTATTTCACTCTAGAAGAGCCTCATTTCCCTGCATAATACCATGGGAGACAACTTTAATCACAGACCTGGAGAACTGCTTTCCCCCATCCTGCTAGCACTCCTTGCTCCTCACCCTCCCCCTTCTGAGGTAGCAACTCCATGGGCCCCACAGCCTTCTCAGACTCTGCTCAGCCCATACAATCAGTGCTCAAATCTACACTGTCACTTGGGCCATAGCTCCCCCCCTCGGGGGGGATCGTGTGGAATAGTGGGGTTATGTCAGCAGTAAACTGATCTACACCTGAAGGGGCTGCCCTGCCCTGAGCAAATGGGCTTGAGTGAAACAATAGGCTTTGCTCCTTATTTGAATCACCACACATTCTCCTCATTTGCTAATATTGCACGGATTGTCACAAAGAGGTCACAGTAAATGTTTTTGTGTCCTGAAACGTGACCTGTGTGACCACAATTTTGTTAATTAAAATTATTTTTCCCAAACTAAATTTATTTTTAGTTCTATAAACTCAGTATCATATGAAACTAGATATGCCCTTTTTTATTTACCAATAATACTACTAGAACAAAATGTGACCATGAATTATTTTCTGTGTTTAACCATACTACACAGTTGCCAGTTGTTATTTTCCCTAACTGCAAATTCTGGAATCTAACAAGAAAGAGTGAAAGGAGGCCAGGTAAACTGACTTAACACCTATCAACAGAAAGTAAAGTCTTGCACTTAATGTGGTCTGTCCACCCATGCACCTGCTACACATAGTGTTTGGCCAACACCTTAGCACCTCTTAAGGATAGCCAAGGCTCTTTGGACATGGATGAAAACCACCACAGAAAAAGAATCCTAAGTGAGCAAATATGAGAGGATCATTGAATATAGGATTCTAGGATTATATTAAGATATCATCTATATGACAGGTAAGATTCTAAACATGTCCATATATTAACTCAATTAATTGGGTTTCTCTCATAGTACTTAATAGTCAGGTAGATACTATGTCTACTATGTCTGTAATTATCCACAGAGATGACAAAGCACACAAAATTTAACCTTAAGGTCAAACAGCAGGCATGTAACAGAGTCAGGCCCAAACACCCAGGCTTTTCACTTCTATGATACACTATAACTCATCATGAATAATAGAGATAAAAATGCTTGGAGCAAGGAACCAGCATGAAGGAAACAGGAAAACTTGCAAAAAAAAAAAATGGTTAAAACTGTAATTCATATCCTGAGAGATGTAATAAGATACTGACTGTCTCTACAGAATAAAATCAAATGATGTAAAAAAAAAAAAGCCAATTAGAGAATGAAGAAGAATTAGGGTATAAAATGAAATGAAACTACAGTAAATGGTGAATAAAATGATTAGAAAAAAAAATTCAAAGAAATTTCCGCAAAGTAAACCTATAATACAAGCATAGAAGTTATCTGTAGAAGAGGCTCAATATTTAACTGACAGCAATTGCAGAATAAGACCAATGAAAATGGGGGGAGCGGGAGCATCTAAATCTTTCCCAGAATGAAGAACTTGAGGTTTTCCAAATACTTCAATCAATAATTAAGCAGTCCCATATCAAAGCATTTTACCATAGCACAGAAGACTGGCAGGAAGAAGAAAAGCTTCCATAGAGAAGGAGAGTGCATGACACCAGATTTCTCAGTAGAATACAGAAGGCTCCAAGGAAAAGCACAGGTGTCTGCCACAACCTAAGAGGAAAGTCACACCAGCTCCAATAAAGCCAATTTCAGAAATGGTGGGAGACAAAAAGACCTCTCAATTTCCTTCTGCTAAGGAAGAAACTAGAAAATGGAACATAATAAAAGAAGAAGAAGGCAGAAAAATGAAATAGGACCCCCCATTTCTCATCAATTATAAAAATTAATTCAACATGGATAAATGACTGAAATAAAAGGCATGAAACTGAAACAATTCTAGAAGAAAAGTACAGGAAAAATTGTTAAGATATCAATGTAGGAAAGTAATTTATGACACCAAAAGGCAAATGCAGCAACAATAAAAACAGGTAAATAGGATTTAATTAAACTCAAATGCTTCTTCTGCACAGCAAAGGAAATAATCAATAGTATATGTCGTTGACCTGCATAATGGGAAAACATATTCAGAAACCATACATCTGAGAATGGGCTAATATTCAGAATCTACAAAGAACTCAAGCAAATCAGCAGGAGAAAAGCAAACAACCCCACTAAAAACTGGGCAAAGACAGGAACAGAAGATTTTCAAAAGAAAGTAAACCAGTGGCAAAAAAAAAAAAAAAAAAAAAAAAAAAAAAATCCATATCACTAATCATTAGGGAAATGCAAATTAAAAGCCCAATGAGATATCACCTTACCCATTTTAGAATGACTTTTAATAAAAATGTCCAAAAACAATAGATGCTGAGATGGATGAAGAGAGAAAAGAATGTGTATACACTGTTGTTGGGACTGTGAACTAGTACAAACTCTATGGAAAAGAATATGGAGATTCTCCAAAGAAAGACATATGGACTGACCATTCAAGTCAGCAATCCCACTATTGGCTATCCACCCAAAGGAAAAAAAGTAATTTTATCAAAAGATATTTGTGTTCCAATTGTTTATTACAGCACAAAAGATATCTGTATTCTAATTATTTATTCACAATCATAAAGCTTAAAAAATTGAAGGAGTCTGTCAAGGAACTTAAAGATGCAGTAGGAAGTATCAATAACAGATTATACCATGGAGAAGAAAAAATCTAACAGCTAGAGGATAAAGTTCTTGAGCTATCCCAGGCAGTTAAAGAAGCAGAAAAGAAGAGAGAGGAAGAAGAACCTTCCCTCAGAGAATTATGGGACTTCACAAAGCATTCCAACATAACAATTATAGGTATCCCTGAGGGGGAAGAATATCTTCCCAAAGGAATAGATGTTCAAATACACCATATCATAAATGAAAATTTCTAAAGTATCACCAATAATTCCAACACACTCCTCCCAGAGAGATATCGAATGCCAGGTCATCTCAACTCAAACACAGCATCTTCCATCTCTGTCACAGAGATGTCCAAGGCCATGACAAAAGAGAAAATTTTGCAAGCAGCCGGGAGTAGGCACCAATGGACCTACAGGGGAAGACATATTAGGGTGACAGCCAACTTTTCAAGGCAAAAGACAATGGTTAGCTACCGTTCACCTTCTTCAACAAAACAATTCTCAACCCAGAATTCTATATCTTGCTAAGATAAACTTTAACATTTATGGGGAAATCAAATCTTTCACCAATATGCAAACACTGAGGAAATGTTCCACAATAAGACCAGATCTACAGGAAATAATTGGACCTATTCTCGGCATTGAACATCACAATGGACTGCTAGTAAAGGAAACAGCTGGCAAACAAGGACAAAACCTAGCTTCCACAATGGCACAAAGAATTGACACTAAACAATGGACTTTTAAGAAAAGAGATGAATAGAACTCCAGACACTTGTCAGTTCTCACTGTAAATGTGAATGGCTTGAATACCCCACTGAAGAGACACAGGCTGGCTGACTGGAAGAAAAAGCATAAGCCATCTATATAATGTCACCAGGAAACACACCCAGCCTCAAAGGACAAAACAAGACTCAGGTTAAGGGATGGGAAACAGCATTTCAGGCAAATGGATTTCAGAGAAAGAAGGAGATGCTATCTTATTTTCAGGTTCGAGCAGATTTAAATAAACTAAAGTCAAGAAAGACAAAGATGATCACTTCATACTGCACAAGGGAACAAGACAACAAGAGGACACTTCAATTCTCAATATTTATGTACTCAACATAAGTACTCCCAGATTAATAAAATACATCTTAATTGGTTTTATAGCACAATAATAGCTGGGGAATTTACTAAGATCCTCTAAATAGAAACTCAACAAAGACACGAAGGACTGAAATATAACCCGAGAACAAATGGGCCTCATAGACATGTACAGAACATACTATCCCAAAGCTTATGCATATATTTTTTTTCAATAGCCCATGGAACATACTCCAAAATAGATCATATCCTAGAATACAAATCAAACCTAAACAAATTTAAAAGAATAGAAATTTTACCTTGTATATTCTTAGACCACCGGGCTCTAAAGGTGGACACTGACACAAAGGCATAGAAACTGAGCAACCCTATGTTGAATAACAGTTGGGTCCAGGAAGATAAGGAGTAAATTGTCCAATTCCTCAAACATAACAACAATGTAGCTCCACGTTATGAAGCCCTGTGGGATATGACAAAAGCAGTCTTACGAGGGAAATTTATCACATTAGATGCCTACATTTGAAAAGTCACAGTGGAGCTAATAGTGTTTGGCTGTGGGCCATGTGCACAACCATTGTGGGAGAACTGCCCCTGCAGGCTCTGCCCTCAGGCTCGCAGAGTGAGTCTTGGGCTGAGAGACCTTGGGTGAGTTATCAAGAGACTGAGCAGCACCAAAGGGTAGGACTGAGATGCTGGGAAAGAGCAGAGATTTCAGTGTTTGGTAGTAGCAGGGCTGCCTTGCAGCCTCAGCCCTCAGGGGCATGGAGTGATACTGGTTTTGGTGTACTGGATAAGTGGGTAGCCACTTCAGGAATGATCCCAGTGACAAGTACTTTCCTGGGAAAGATTCCACTTAGCCAAGGTTAATGGTTTAAAATGGTTTTAAAGTGTCTTTTAAGTGGGCTGAGTAGAGAATTAGGCTCTCAACCCTGAGGGGTTTGAGAAATCAACAGAGGCCTCCAGTCTCCATTTCATACAGTGTATCAGTATTGTGATTAACATCTCATATCGTAGAAGATCACCTGTTGCTCAGACAATATTCAGCAAGATATATATATATTGCTTTGGTTTTGGTATTGTTTTTTCTTTTTCTTTTTCTTTTTAATCTCAACATTTTCCATCTAGATGCTTCTTTTTCTTTCTTTCTTCATTTTTCTAGTTTAAAAATAATTTTCCATTGTTGCCTTCTTTAATAATAAGAACTTCATTTTTGCTAGTGTTTCTGCCCCTATAATTTGGGGTTTGCCCCAGTTTTATCCCATAAGGTTTTCTGTTTGTTTGTTTTGGTTTGATATAGAGTATTTTGGTCTTTCCTCTCTATTTGGTGGAGGTGGGATACCATGTCTGCTGAGGCTGGCAAAAAGCTCTTGACTTCAAGGGAACCACCAACCAAGCACTAGGTTGAGAGTGTTTAAGGTTGGGTCAAAGTACCCTACTGTACACCTTTATTACTTCTGTCTCTCTCTTTCTGTGCCTTGCTCTTTTTGTCAATATTCTCTTTTACTCATCCCCTCTCATTTCTCTTTTTTCTTTGTTTTTAAATATTTTTTCCCTTCTTGCTCATCAATCTTCTCATCTTTTTGTTCCTGTAAGAAAAGAACTCATCAAAACCTTAGGCCAGAAGCACAGTAACTCAAAGAGTAAGAAGAAGTTTAAGGAAAATTAGGGCAAGGAAACCGATAAAAGAAAACACTCATGAGGAAGAATCAAGAGAAAAATCCTGGCAATATGAAAAACCAATCCAGAGAAAG
>NW_003852420.1:2912684-2916399 GCF_000181295.1 Otolemur garnettii
TAAAATACAGATGATGAAAACAACAAAGAAAATTGCTGAGAAAGTGGAAAATAACCAAAAGGATGTCCAAAAACAGAATCAAATATGAGATGAATGATATGAAGAATATAGAAAGGATATACTAGTGGTGAAGGAAAGTATCAGTAACGGATTACACCATGCAGAAGGAAAAATCTCAGAGGTAGAGGACAAAGCTCTTGAGATAACTCAGATAGTTAAAGAGGCAGAAAAGAAGAGGGAAAAGCAGAACATTCAGTGACCGAATTATGGGACTTTATGAAGCATTCCAACATATGAGTTATAGGTATCCCAGAAGGGGAAAAAGAATGCCCCAGAGGAATGGAAGCCATACTAGCAAATATTATAAATGAAAATTTCTCAAATATCACCAAAGATTCTGACACACTCCTTTCAGAGGGATATTGAACCTTTAGTCCCCTCAATTTTCATAAGCTTCTCCAAGACATATTGTGTTGAGCCTGTCCAAAGTCAAGACAAAAGAAAAGATTTTGCAAACTGCCAGGAGTAAGTACCAATTGACCTACAGGGGCACTCCATCAGGGTGACTGCAGACATCTCTAATGAAACTTTTCAAGCCAGAAGACAATGGTCATCTACCTTTAATCTCCCTAAACAGAATAATTTCCAGCACAGAATTCTATATCCTGCTAAGTTAAGCTTTAAAATTGACAGGGAAATCAAATCTTTTACTGATATGCAACATTGAGGAAATTTACCACAACAAGAACAGCTCTACAGGAAATACTTCAACCTGTTCTACACACTGACCATCACAATGGACCATCAGCAAAATAAGCACCCAGAAATTAAAGGACAGAACCTAGCTTCCACAATGATGCAAAAGATAAAACTAAGTAATGGACTTTCACAAAATAAGATGACTAGAATGGTACCACACTTATCAACTATCTAAATAAATGTTAATAGTTTGAATTCCCCACTGAAGAGGAATAGATTGGCTGACTGGATTAAAAAACACAAGCCATCCATTTGCTGTCTGCAGGAAATACATCTAGCCTCAAAAGACAAACTAGAGGATTCTGGGAAGATGGTTGACTGATAGCAACCCTGGTCAGAGGCTCCTGCACAAAGGAAGAAAAACTGGTTGGAATCAGAATCTATGAAACCAAAGATGGGGAGCTGAGCCCAGAAAGAAGTTCAGCAAGCTATAAATCCAAGGAAGATCATTTAAGAACATAAAATATAGGTACAAAGCGAGCCCCAGAACTGCTTGCTAGAGCCGCCCGCCTCCTGTGGGTGGTGAGTGGCAGCAGATAAGCCCCCTGTGCCAGGCAGCCACAGAAGTACTTGATAGAGCCTAGCACACCCCCGCGGGTGGCAGCGGACGAGTCTCCCACTTTTGGAGAACCCAGAACTGCTTGCTAGAGCCGTGCACCCCACAGGCGGCAGAGAAGCACCCCGCCCCAGGGCTCTGGGTAGGTCCAGAACTGGTGGCTAGAGCCGCAAGCCTCCCGCAGGCGGCGGATGGCCGGAGTGGAGTTCTCCTGCTCCGGGCAACCACAAGAAGTACTTGCTAGAGCTTAGCGCACGCCTGCCGTTGGCGGCGGACGAGTCTCCCACTCTGGGAGGGCCTAGAACTGCTTGCTAGAGCCACGCACCCCACGGGCAGCAGAGAAGAACCCCGCCCTAGGGCTCTGGGCAGGTCCAGAACAGATTTCTAGAGCTGCAAGCCTCCCACAGGTGGCAGGTGGCTGGAGAGGAGTTCCTCGGCTCCAGGCAGCCACAGAAGTACTTGCTAGAGCCTTGTGCACCCCCGCAGGTAGTGGCAGACGAGTCCCCCATTCTGGGAGGACCCAGAACTGCTTGCTAGAGCCGTGCACCTCACAGGCAGCAGAGAAGAACCCTGCCCCAGGGCTCTGGGCACGTCCAGAACTGATTGCTAGAGCCTCAAGACACCCGCAGGTGGCGGGTGGCTGGAGAGGAGTTCCCCTGCTCCGGGCAGCCACAGAAGTACATGCTAGAGCCTTGCAGACCCCCACGGATGGTGGCAGACAACTCCTCCACTCTGGGAGGACCCAGAACTGCTTGCTAGAGCCGCATGCTCCATGGGCAGCAGAGTAGATCCCTGCTCCAGGGCTCTGGGTGGGCGTAGAACTGCTTGCTAGAGCTGCACACCTCCAGCGGGCTGTGGGTGGCCACAGAGGATTTCCCCTGCTCTTGGCAGGCACAGAAGTACTTGGTAGAGCCTGGCACACCCTGCGGGTGGTGGCAGAGGAGTCCCCCACTCTGGGAGGACCCAAAACTGCTTGCTAGAGCCGTACACCCCACAGGTGGCCCATGAGATCTCTGCTCCAGGGCTCTGGGTGGTCCCAGAACTGCTTGCTAGTGCCACGGGTGTCCTGTGGGCAGTGGCGAAGGAGTCCTCTGTTCCAGGTAGACCCCAAACAGCTTTCTAGAGACACGCACACCCCACGGGGCCAGTGGAGGAGTTTCCTGCTTCAGGCACCTGTGCTGGGTGGGTCCAGAATTGCTTGCTAGAGCCATGCACGGCCTGCAGGAGGCGGTGGAGGAGTCAAGCACTCTGGGTGGGCCAAGAACTGTTTGTTAGAGCCATGTGTGTCCCACAGACGGAGGTGGAGGAGTTCCTCACTCTGGGCTCCCAGGCTGGGAGGGAATAGATTGGCTTGCTAGTGCCGCACACATCCAATAGGCCATGGTGAAGGAGTCCTCCACTCCCCCAAGCTACTCTGGTGGGGCCGAACTAAGACTGATCTGGTCGCTTGCATACCCTACACTACCGCTGCCGTTCCCCCACACCCTGGCTGCTCCAGGGTGCTGAACTAGGACTGATCCTTCTACTGCTGGTCTCCTGCCCACGGGTTGCCCCAGTAGGCTGAACGAGGCTATGCACATTTCCATGCAGCTGCTGCCATTCCACCACACCCCAGTTGCCCCAGCACCCGAGAACTGGGAGTAGACAACAGACACGCTCTGCCTCTCTCTCTGGGCAACCAGAAGAAGCCACCAACTGAACACTTCTGATAAGACCTCCAAACAAGGTAAACTCTGAATGGGGGGGAATCAGCAGAAAAACTCTGGCAACTCGAATAACCAGAATAGATCAACTCCCCCAAGGAAAAATGGGGAAGATGTAATTGAAGACCCCATCCACAAGCAAATGGTTGAAATGTCAGAAATCGAGTTCAGAATGTGGATAGCAAATAAGATTAACAGAATTTAAGAAAGGAAGGAAGTAGAAGTTTAAGAAATGATTCAAAAGATCTCTCAAGAAATTATTCAAAACATTTCTCAAGAAATTATCCAAAAGATATCTCAAGAAGTCATTCAAATGATGTATCAAGAACTCAACAATTTCAAAGATAAAATGATCAAAGATTTTGAAACACTGAGACAAGATGTTGCAGCCCTCAAGGATCTGAAAGACACAGTGGAATCCCTCTGTAACAGAGTGGAACACGCAGAAAAAAGGATCTCCGATTCTGAAGACAAAACTTTTGAAGAAGCCCAGGAACACAAAGATCAAAAGAAATGGAGAGTAAAAACGGATCTCACTCTCAGAGAGATCTCAGATAATTAAAAGAAAACTAATATTTGCCTTATCGGAGTCCCTGAAGATGATGAAGTTGCTTCACAAAACACTGAGGCTCTTCTTCATGAAATTATGAAAGAGAACTTTCCAGACATGCCAAGAGATTCTGAAATTCAGATAGCA
>NW_003852420.1:2920520-2922420 GCF_000181295.1 Otolemur garnettii
CTTATATTCAGATAAATGGTAGATTTGAGCAACTAAAGTCAAAAAAGACAAAGATGGTCACTTCATATTGGTCAAGGGAAAGATACAACAAGAAAACATTTCAATTCTAAATATTTATGCACCCAACTTAAATGCTCCCAGATTCTTGAAACAGACAATAATTAGTGTGAGAAAAATGATATCCTATAACACCACAATAACAGGGAACTTTAACACTCTTCTTAGAGAGCTGGACAGATCCTCTAAACAGAAATTAAATGAGACACTAGAACAACTGTGCTTGATAGATGTACTTCATCCCAAAGCTAAAGAATATACATTCTTCTCATTGGCCCATGGAACATTCTCCAAAATTGATCGTATCCTAGGACACAGAACAAATCTCAACAGAATCAAAAGAATTAAATTTTCTTTTATCTTAATCAATTTTTTAATTAAGCCATTCATACATAAATCATAAATACATTTATGGCATTATAGGGTTCAATGTGTTGATTATTTGTACAAATTGGAATGCTTACATCCTACTAAGCAACATAGCCTTCACCACTTTTACCCAATTACAGGATCAAGAAATTTATCTATCAGGCTCTACACCTGATAGATCCAACTTGTACTTGCAATATATTCCATAGGTGTGATCCCCCTACCAACCCTCCCTCTAACATCCCTTCCCCTCCCTTCCTCTCTGCCTCTCCTTCCCTCTGTCATCCTTAGGCTATAATTGTGTTTTATTTTTCACATGCATGTGTGAGGGATTGTAAATTGGTTTCACAGTAGTATTGAGTACATTGGATATTTTTTTTTCCATTCCTGAGATATTTTACTAAGAAGAATATTTTCCAGCTCCATCCATGTAAACATAAAAGAGGTAAAGTCTTCATTTTTTAATGCTGCATAGTATTCCATGGTAGAAGAATACCACAATTTGTTAATTCATGGGTCAATGAGCATGTGGACTTCTTCCATGACCTATGGATCACATTATCATGGCAATAATGAATTGGGCTGCAATGAACAATCTGGTGCAAATATCTTTATTGCCAAATGATTTTTGATCCTTTGGGTATATACCTAGAAGAGGAATTGCTGGATAAAATGGTAGGTCTATATTTAGATCCCTGAGTGTTCTCCAGACTTCCTTCCAAAAGGAACTTCCTAGCTTGCGTTCCTACCAGCAGTGCAGAAGTGTTCCCTTTTCTCCACATCCACGCCAACATCTATAGTTTTGGGATTTTGTGATGTGGGCTATTCTTATTGGAGTTAGACGGTATCTTAGAGTAGTTTTGGATTGCATTTCTCTGATGATTAATGATGATGAGCATTTTTTCATTTATCTGTAGGCCATGCGCCTATCTTCTTCAGTGAAGCTTCTGTTCATGTCTCTTGCCCACAATGAAATGGGATCACTTGGGGTTTTTTAGTAATTAGTTTGAATTCTCTGTGGATTCTGGTAATTAGACCTTTCTCAGATATATAACTTGCAAAAATCCTCTCCTATTCTGAGGGCTGTCTATTTGCTTTGCTTAGTGTGTTCTTAGCAGTGCAGAAGCTTTTTAATTTGATCAAGTCCCAGTAATGTGTTTTTGATGTTGCTTCAATTGCCTGGGGTGTCCTCCTCATGAAGTATTCTCCAAGGCCAATTTTATCCTGCATTTCCCCTGCACTCTCTCTAAGACTTTTTGTTGTTTCATGTCTTATCAATTTTTGTTAGAGGAGAAAGGAATGAGTCCAGTTTCAATTTTCTACAGGTTGCCAGCCAATTCACCCAGCACCATTTGTTGAATAGGGAATCTTTTCCCCAATTTATATTTTTAATAGGCTTATCAAAAATCAAATGACAATAAGTGTCCAGGTTCACCTCTTGGTCTTCGATTTGGTTCCATATATCTACCTCTCT
>NW_003852420.1:2922477-2960384 GCF_000181295.1 Otolemur garnettii
ATGATTCCTCCTGATTTGTTTTTATTTCTGAGTAATGTCTTGGCTATTTGAGGTTATTTTCTGTTTCTGTATAAAAGGAAGTACTAACTTTTCCAGGTCTTTAAAGTATGACAGTGGTGCTTTAATAGGGATCGCATTTTGACGTTTTAACAATGTTGATTATTCCCATCCATGAGCATGGTATATTTTTCCATTTGTTGACCTCTTCAGCTATTTCTTTTCTCAGGCTTTCAAAGTTCTCTTTAGAGAGATCCTTCGTGTCCTTAGTTAGATACACTCCCAGATATTTCATCTTCTTTGGCACTACTGTAAAGGGAATGGAGTCCTTGATTGATTTTTGATTTTTTCCCCTTGACTATTGTTGGTATATATGAAGGCTACAGGTCTGTGAGTGTTAATTTTGTAGCCTGAGATGTTGCTTCTAGGAGTTTTGTTGTTGATTCCCTGGGATTCTCCAGATATATAATCATATCGTTTGTGAAGAGTGAAAATTTGATCTCCTCTGGTCCTATTTGGATCCCCTTGATTGCCTTCTCTTGCCTGATTGTGGTGGCTAAGACTTCTATTACAATGTTAAAAAAGCAGGAGAGACAGTGGGAATCGTTGCCTGGTTCCTGATCTGAGTGGAAATGATTTCAGTTTTACTCCATTCAATATGATATTGGCTGTGGGCTTGTTGTAGATGGCCTCTATCAATTTAAGAAATGTTCCTTCTATACCTATTTTCTTAAGCGTACTGATCAAGAAAGGATGCTGGATATTGTCAAAAGCTTTTTCTGCATCAATTAAGAGAATCATATGGTCTTTGTTTTTTAATTTGTTTGTGTGATGTATTATATTTATGGATTTACATATATTGAACCATCCTTGGGACCCTGGGATGAAACCCACCTGGGTGTGATGTATAATTTGTTTGATATGTTGTTGGATTCTGTTTGCTAGGATCTTATTGAATATTTTTGCATCAATATTCATTAGAGATATGGGTCCATAATTTTCTTTTCTTGTTGGATCTTTTCCTGGTTTGGGTATCAGAGTGATATTTGCTTCATAGAATGTGTTGAGAAGCATTCCTTCTTTTTCTATGTTTAGAAAAGGTTAAGTAATATAGGTACTGGTTCCTCTTTAAAGGTTTGGTAGAATTCTGATGTGAAGCCATCTGGTCCTGGGCTTTTCTTTTGGGGGAGATTTCTTATAGTTGATGCTATCTCGGGCTTGTTATAGGCTTGTTCAACATTTCCACTTCTTTCCAAGTCTGGGAGGATGGCATGTTTCCAAGTGTTGATCAATTTCCTTCAGATTTTCATACTTCTGAGAATAGAGTTTTGTGTAGTATTCATTAAGGATTTGATGAATTTCTGAGGAGTCTATTGTTATTTGGCCTTTATAATTCCTGATTGATGAAATTAGGGATTTTACTCTTCTACTTTTGGTTAAGTTAAACAAAGGTTTATCTATTTTATTAACCTTTTCATAAAACCAACTCTTTGATTGGTTGATCTGTTGTATGATTCTTTTGTTTTCAATTTCATTTAGTTCTGCTCTAATTTTATTATTTCTTTCCTTCTGTTGGGTTTCAGATTGGAATGTTCTTCCTTTTCCAGTTGCTTGAGATGTAACTCAAGCATTAAGTTGTTGACTTCCTCTCTTTCTGTTCTCTTAAGGAAGGCTTGCAACGCTATAGATTTCCCTCTCAGGACTACCTTTGTAGTATCCCAGAGGTTCTCATAGTTTGTGTCTTCATTACCGTTTGTTCCAAAAACTTGGTAATTTCCTTCTTAATTTCATCTCTGACCCAGCTATCATTCAACATAGTTATTTAGCTTCCATGTTTTTGTATGCGTATGCAGATTCCTGTTGTTACTGAGTTCAACTTTTATTCCATGATGGTACGAGCAAATACAAGGAATGATTTCTATTATTTTAAAATTACTGAGGTTAGATTTGTGACCTAAGATGTGATCAATTTTGGAGGATGATCCATGGGCTGATTAGAAGAATGTACATTCACTTTTGTTAGGATGAAATGTTCTGTAGGTGTCTGTTAGATGCAAATGTTCAATGGTTAGGTTTAAGTCTAAAAATTCTTTGCTTAGCTTCTTATTGGAGGGTCTCTCCAACACTGCCAAAGGAGTATCAAAATCTCCGATGATTATAGTACTGGATGGAGGAGATCAAGTTACTCACGGATGTTAGACTCTGTCTTATAAATTGAGGTGGATTCTGGTTGGGTGCATAAATGTTGACGATTGAAATCTCATCATGTTGAGTGTTGCCCTTAACAAATAAGAAATGGCCATTCTTATCCTTCCTTACATTGGTTGGTTTAAAGCCTATTGTATCTGAAAATAAAATTGCAACACCTGCTTTTTTCTGATTTTCATTTGCCTGAATTATAGATGACCATCCCTTCACCCTGAGTCTATGTTTATCTTTTAGGGTAAGGTGAGATTCTTGAATGCAGCAGATGTCTGGCTTGAGTTTTTGTATCCAGTCAGCCAACCTCTTTAGAGGACAATTTAAGCCATTCACATTAATTGAGAGTATTGATAATAAGCCAGATAGTATTTGGGGTATGGAGTTTTTTGGAAGTCCAGCAGACGTTGTTAATCCTTTTGCCACTGTTGAAGTTGGAATTTGATCAAAAGTTTCTGAATGAGTTTACTTTGGTGGTGGAGGATTGTGTTCATTATGTAAGATAGGTCTGAGGATATCCTGGAGAGCTGGTTTAGTTATGGGATATTTCTTCAACATGTGAATGTCATTAAAGTATTTAATTTCTCCATCATAGATGAAACTCAGTTTAGCTGGATACAGGATCCTGGGTTGAAAGTTATTTTGTTTAAGGAGATTAAAGGTCAATGAACACCCTCTTCTAGCCTGAAAGGTTTCAGCAGAGAGCTCTGCAATCATTCTAATGTTCTTCCTCTTGTAGGTTATGGTTTTCTCATGCCTTGTAGCTTGCAGAATTTCTTCCTTCATATTAACTTTGGCGAAGCTAATTATAATGTGTTCATGTGAATTTTTATTTGGGTTGAGTCGTGCTGGTGTTCTGAAACTGTCTGCTATCAGGATTTCAGGCATGTGTGGAAAATTCTCTTTGATTATTTCATGAAATAAAGCTTCAGTATCCTTCATAGCAACCTCATCACCTTTAGGTATTCCTATAAGGCAAATATTAGATATCTTCAAATTATCCCAGAGCTCTCTGAGAGAATGATCCCTTTTTATTCTCCACCTTTATTCATCATTGAGCGTTTGGGAGTGCTCAAAAGCTTTGTCTTCAATGTCAGAGATCCTTTCTTCTGCCTGCTCCATTCTGCTATTGAGGGATTCTACTGTATTTCTCAGATCTTTGAGGGCTGCAAGTTCTTGCCTCAATGAATTAAAATCTTTGGTGATTTTGTCTTTGAATTCATTGAATTCTTGAGACATGTTTTGAATAATTGCTTTAAAATTTTAATTCCCTCCTTTACTCCATTCTGTTGATCTTATTTGCTCTCTAGATTCTGAAATCGATTTCTGACATCTCACCCGTTTGTTTATGTGTAGGATCTTGTGCTGTATCTACCATATCATTCCTTGGGGGAGTTGATCTACTCTGATTATTCATGTTGCCAGAGTTTTTCTGCTGATTCCACCCCACGATTGTTTTTCACTATTGGCAACCCGGCCAGGGGCGGGCACAGGAGCTCCACCCAGGGAGTGTGGCTCTGACAGTCACAGGCCACCACCAGGCTGGGGTAGGGCTGGGCACAGGGACCTCTGCCCGGGGTGTGTGTCTCGGGCCACTGCCAGGCTTGGGGAAGGGTGCTTTGGCCAGCAGGGGTTGGGGATGCTGCTCTTGAGCCTCCTCTCACAGTCACTGCAGACAAGGGGAGAAGGGTGGACTGGAAGTTCAGAATGGCAGTGAAAACTTTAGTTCAATTTTTCTGCCTGGTGAGAGAGTATTTGGGGTCTCAGCAGGGTCCATCTAGGGAAGTAAAGCCCACTTCCTGTAACTCTCACTTGTGGGGTGAGATAATAAGTCCTCCGTTCACCGCTTGCCTGGAGAAAACTTACAGGAGCAGATGAAGAGAAAACAAAAAGAAAAACACAACTTTCTTGGGGAAGGGGACAGATACTTTTCCTTTGGGATGTATTTTGTACCTGGAGATTGCTTTCTTAAAGTCATAGATTGCCTCAGCAGTTGTGTCCTGCAGATACCACTCTTCTCTCTTGTCTGGGCTCCCAGTTTTCAGCTTGATTGGGTACTTTCTATATGTTATCCTTTCCTCTGGATGGGAGCTTCTGTCAGAGGCTGGCTGCAGTTGGCCATCTTGCCCCTCCTCTGTGTGAGTGTCAAAAGAATTAAAATCTTACCTTCTATCTTCTCAGATCACAAAGCATTAAAGGTGCAATTCAACTGAAACAAAAACGTTCAACCCCAAACAAAGGCTAGTAAATTAAACCACCTTATGCCAAATGACATTTGGGTGCAGGAAGAAATAAAAGAGGAAATCATTAACTTCCTTGAACATAACAACAATGAAGACACAAGCTACCAAAACCTGTGGGATACTGCAAAAGCAGTTCTGAGAGGAAAATTTATCACTTTAGATGCCTATATTGGAAAAACAGGAAGAGAAAGCATCAACAAACTCACAAGCGATCTCATGGAATTGGAAAGAGAAAAACAATCGAAGCCTAAACCCAGCAGAAGAAAAGAAATATCCAAAATGAAATCAGACATCAATGAAAACAAAAGAATCATTCAGAAACATCTTTGAAAACAAAAGAATCATTCAGAAAATTAATGAAGCAAGGAGTTGGTTTTTTGAAAAAATAAATAAAATAGACAAACTTTTGGCCAGACTAGCTAGAAATAGAAAAGTAAAACTGATCGAAGCTATCTATGACAAATCCATGGCTAATATTTTACTGAATGGAGTAAAACTGAAAACTTCTCCTCTCCGAACTGGAACCAGACAAGGTTGTTCTCTGTCACCATTACTATTCAACATAGTGCTGGAAGTTCTAGCCAATACAATCAGGCAAGAGAAGGAACTGAAGGGCATCCAACTGGGATCAGAGGAGGTTGTACTCTCCCTCTTTTGTTGACAATATGATCTTATACTTAGAGAACCCCAAAGACTTAACCACAAGACTCCTAGAAGTCATCAAAAACTACAGTAATGTCTCAGGATATGAAATCAAGGTCCACAAGTCAGTAGCTTTTGTATACGCCAATGACAACCAAGATGAGAGGCTACTTATGGACATAAATCCCTTCACCATAGCTTCAAAGGAAATTAAATACTTAGAAATGTACCTAACAAAACAGATGAAGGAACTCTATAAAGAAAATTATGAAACTCTAAGAAAAGAAATAGCACAGGATATTAACAAATGGAAGAACATACCATACTCATGGTGGGGAAGAATCAACATTGTTAAAATGTCTATACTTCCCAAAGCAATTTACAATTCAGTGCCATCCCTCTTAAAATACCAACATTGTACTTACAAGACTCGGAAAAAAATAATTCTTCATTTTATATGGAACCAGAAAAAAACCTGTATAGGTAAGGCAGTTCTTCGTAATGAAAACAAAGCTGGGGGCATAGCATACCAGATTTTAGGCATACTACAAGGCCATAGTGGCCAAAACAGCATGGTACTGGCACAAAAATAGAGACATAGATGTTTGGAATCAAATAAAAAACTACGAAATAAAACTAACATCTTATGGCCTTCTAATCTTTGATAAACCAAACAAGAACATACACTGGGAGAAAAAATCCCTATGTAATAAGTGGTGCTGGGAGAAATGGATATCCACATGTAAAAGACTGAAACTGGACCTGCACCTTTCTCCACTCACACAAATTGATTCAAGATGGATAAAAGCCTAAAATCTAAGGAACAAAACAACAAAAATCCTCAAAGAAAGCATAGGGAAAACACTGGAAGATATTGGCCTGGGGAAAGACTTTAAGAGGACGATTTCTTGTGTCAATTGCAACAATAACAAAAATAAACAAGAGGGACATAGTTAAACTGAAAAGCTTCTGTACAGCTGAGATAGCAACCAAAGCAAATAGACAACCTACACAATGGGAAAGGATATTTACATATTTTGAATCAGACAAAAGCTTGATAACTATGATCTATAGAGAACTCAAGTTAATCCTCATGAAAAAAGCCAATAATCCCATATATCAATGGGCAATAGACAGGAATAGAACCTTCTCTAAAGAAGACAGACAAATGGCTAGCGAACATATGATAAAATGCTCACCATCCCCAATTATTAGAGAAATGTAAATCAAAACCACCCTGAGATATCACTGAACCCCGGTGAGAATGGCCTACATCACAAAATCTCAAAACTGCAGATGCTGGCATGGATGTGGAAAGAAAAGAACACTTTTGCACTGTTGGTGGGACTGCAAACTAAATAGCCTTTTTGGAAGGAAGTACGGAGAACACTCAAAGAACTCAAGCTAGACCTCCCACTTGATCTTGCAATCCCATTACTGGGCATCTACCCAAAAGGAAAAAAAATTCTTTTATCATAAGGACACCTGCGCTAGACTGTTTATTGCAGCTCAATTTATAATTGCCAAAATGTGGGAATAGCCTAAATACCCACCAACCCAGGAATAGATTAACAAGCTGTGGCATAGGTATACCATGGAATACTATTCAACCACTAAGAAAGATGGTGACTTTACATTTTTTATATTAACCAGGATGGAAGGGGAATGCATTATGCTTAGTAAATTAGTACAAGAATGGAGAATCATGAGTCCTATTTACTCAATTTCAATATGAGGATGATTAATGACCTAGTACACGGTGAGGAGTGGGAGAAGGGGAGGAAAGAGAGAGACAGAAGGAGGGAGGGGGGGTCAGGGAAAGGAAGAACAGAGAGAGGGAAGGAGGGAGGGAGTGGGAGAAGGGAAGAGCAGAGAGAGGGAAGGAGGGAGCAGGGTGGGGTCTCGGTGTGTGACACAACTTTGGGGGGCAAGACACAATTATAAGAAAGACTTTACCTAACAAATGCAATCAGTGTAACCTGGTTTCTTGTACCCTCAATGAATCCTCAAAAACAACAACAGAGGAAAAAAAAGGAAAGTATTTGGTAAAATTCAGCATCCTTTTCTAAGAGTAACATTTAAGAATGTTGGTATAGGTGGCACATGTTTTAAAATGATCAAAGCCATCCATGACAAACCCACAGCTAATATCATACTAAATGGAGTAAAACTGAATGCTTTTTGACTTAAAACTGCAACCAAAGATGTCCTCTATTGGCCACTACTATTTGACATAGTGATGTAAGTCCTAGCCCATCAAATCAGGGAAGAGCAGGAAATGAAGAGCATCCAAATGGGAGCAGAGGAGGCAAAACTCTCCCTCTTTGTCAATGATATGATCTTATACTTAGAGAATCCCAGACACTCAACACAGGTGTTCTGGAATTGATTAAAAAAAACAAAACAAAACACAGTAATATCTGAGGATATAACATCAATGTCCACAAATCAGTAGACTTTCTATACACCAATGATAGTTAAGTTGAGAAGCAGATCAAGGACACAATTCCCTTCTCAGGAGCTTCAAAGAAAATGATATACTTAGAAATATACCTAATGAGAGAGGTGAAGGATCTCTACAAAGAGAATTATGAAACCTTAAAAAAGAAATAGCAGGAGACATTAACAAATGTTAGAACAGACCATGCTCCTGACTGGACAGAATCAACCTTGTTAAAATGTCTGTACTTCCCAAAGAAATATATGGATTCAATGCAATCCCCATTAAAATACCAACACCATACTTTCAAGATTTGGAAAAATTAATTCTTTATTTCCTATGGAAGCACACACACAGAGAACAAAATAAGATAGCCAATACAATTCTTAGTAAAAACAAAGCTGGTGGCATCATGCTATCAGAATTTAAGCTGTATTACACATCTGTAATAATCATAACAACATGGTTTTGGCACAAAAACAGGGACACAGACATTTAGAACCAGATAGAAAACCATGAGATGAAACTAACAACATACAGTCACCTGATCTTTGATAGACCAAAAAAGAGAACACACTGAGGAAAAGAATCCCTATGCAATAGGTGGTGCTGGGAGACCTGGATATCGACATGGAAATGAATAAAGCTGGAACCACACCTCTCACCACTCACAAAAATTGATTCAAGATGGATAAAATATTTCAATCTAAAGCATGAAACAATAGAAATCCTCAAAGAAATTGTGGGAAAAATACCTGAAGTTATCAGCCTAGGGAAAGATTTTATGAAGAAGACTTCCATGGCAATTTCAAAAAACAAAAATAAATAAATGGGATTTAATTACACTGAAAAGCTTCTGTACAGCTAAGGACAGAACAGCGAAAGCAAATAGACAACCTGTAGAATGGGAAAAATATTTACATAATTCAACTCAGACAAAGGCTGCATAAGTAGGCTCTATAGAGGACTCAAATTAATCAACAGAAAAAGAGCTAAAAATCCCATATACCACTCAGCAAGAGTCATGAATAGAACTTTCTCTAAGGAAGACGGATGGCTAACAACATAGGAAAAAATGCTCATTATCCCTATTCATCAGAGAAATTCAAATCAAAACCTCCCTGAGATAGCACCTAACCCTAGTAAGATTAGCCCACATCACAAAGCCCCAAAGCTTCAGATGCTGGCATGGATGTGCAAAGAGGGGAACACTTTTACACTGTTGGTGGGACTGCAATGTATTACTCCCTCTTTAGAAAGAAGTATAAGGAATCCACAAAGATGTCAAATTAGATCTCCTATTTGACCCCACAATCCTACTACTAGGCATCTACCCAGAAGAAAAAAAAATATTTCATAATAATATCTGTACTAGATTGTTTATCACAGCTGAATTTACAATAGCCAACACATGGAAACAACCGAAATGCCCATCAGCTCAGGAATGGATTAACAAATTTTGGTACCCGCACACTATGGAATACTATTCAGCCATAAAAAGATGGTAAATTCGCATCTTTCATAATATCCTATACAGAGTTGAAGCATATTCTTTTCTGTAAAGTATCACAAAAAATGAAAAAGTAATTATCCAATGTTCTCTATACTAATATGAAGCCAGTAGACAATCTGATGGATGCCCACGGGGGGGGGGGGGAGAAACTCATCTCAATAGAAGGTAGGGGGACAGATAACAAGGGAGGAGGAGGAGGTAAGGGTGTTCTTACTGAATGGGTATGGGTGGGGATGTTTGTCACACCCTTGTGTGTTAGACACAACTGCAAGGGGGACTCTACCTAACTAAAATATTTTGTCCTTGTTGTTTGTACCCTCACCTTAGCCTGAAATAAATTTACTATTTGAAAAAATTACATAAATAAAACATATAAATGTGAAGAAAACTTTACACATGAATTTTTACTTCTTCATACTACCTAGTTTTTAAAAATGCTAACATGATCATTTTCTAGTTTGCAGTGGTTAAACCTGTCCTTCAAAGTTTATGTGTTGAAAACTTGATTCCCAATGCAACAGTGTTGAATGTGAGACTTTTAGAGGAACTTCAAATCGTCATGAGTGGATTGATACTGTTAGTAGGGTGTGGGTTCCTGAGCAAAAGAAGAGTTTAGTTTGGCTAACCTTCACTTCCCCCTTGCCCTTCTGCCTTCCAACCTGGGTGGTTGGGGGTGGGCCTCACAAGATGGCCTCATTGAAGTACCCGAAAATTCCAGGCCTCATATGAATGAGACAAATTTATCTTTCTAAATTGCCTGATATCAGGTTTACTTTTACATAGCACAAAACAGACTGGAACATAGTTCAAATTTATAATATCCAACTAGTAGGAAAATATTTGAAAAGACTAAGGGTAAATTACTATAAACTGTTCCATTGGCCCAGAGGCATAGGGGTTATCATCAAAGATTTCCCAATTACTTGTTTGAAAAAGGTTGACATACTTGATATAATTAATTGTGATGTCCAGTAACTGATCTGAATGTTTTGTTTTTCCTTTGGAAAGAGACCGTTTATCAGAAGGGCATTAGTTTAGTCCTCCAAACTGGGGGTGAATATTTGTGATTAGATTCTTAGCCACCATGTTGGTCTGGTAATTTGACAGATTTGCTGGTGACATCATGAAGTCTTAGAATCTGAAGTGTGTAAGGAGGAAGTAAAGGCAGCACAGGAGTTTGAGTTGATAGATACAGATGAAGAAAGGGCCAGTGGGCTGGAGGCCCCAGTGAAGTGGGAGCCATTGTGTGATTCTACTACCAGGACACCAACTGGTAGTCAGGGAACAGGATGTCTATAAAGGTGACTTCAGAAGTGAGCGAATTCTCGGGTAATGAAAAGGGCCCACTGTGGCCATGGATGGCTGAAGTAGGATGTAGGTCATAGAGTTTGTAGACTATGCATTTAACAAAGGGTTAATTGTGGGATAAAACCCCACAGCTGTGTGCTCCTTCACAAACTACGTGCTCCCTTTAAGCTCCAGAGGCAGGTGGACAGACTTCTGTGGAAGGCAACTCTGTTGATGACCCGGTATCCCTGGGCAGCATGGAACAGGGCCTGGGGATTAGGGCATAAAAACCCATCTCCAGTGACTCTGGCCATGTGGCTGTTAAGCCTGCACAGAAGGGGTTAAAAACCTTTCTGCAGAGACACAGCCTAGGGGTTGATAAGTGAACTCTTATCGGAAAACTACGTAGGCCTCCAGATTGCCAGAGAAAGATGCCATAAATCTGCTTTCTGTAATACAATGAGTGTATAGTGTAACTTCAAGGTTTTACTCCCCTCTTGGTAGTCTCAAGTTTTTAGACAAACTCCCTTTTGCAGCTGTCTCAAGGTTTCAAACTTTGTGTCTTTTTGAAGGTTGAACTAACTTTAGAAAGTAGTATGAATGCTTTGCTTGTTAATTAATAATGTGTACGTGACCAGCCAACTATAAAAGGTGGTCTTGAACAATAAAGCTTGGCAACTTCCAACAAACAAGTAGTCTCTCTCTTTCACTATAATAATTCCAGATGCGAGACTGCACCTGTGGTGACGCTGTCTGTCTCCCGTGAAACCCCAATGCAACAGTTAATATCCAGGATACACAGGGCAGTCTAAAAACTTGATAGAAAAGCAAACAAAAAATCCCTGCCCACCAAACTCCAAACCAAACCAAAACAAAGGAATACAAATAAACCCTATATAATCTCATTTTAAAATGAGCAAAAGACCTGAATACACATTTCTCAAAAGAAGATATATATGGCCAACAGGTATATGAAAAAATGGTCAACACCACTCATCAGCAAAATGCAAATCAAAACCACAATGAGCTATGACCTTTCCCTGATTAGAATGACTACTATCAAAAAGACACACAATCACAAATGCTGCTATGGATGTGAGAAATGGGTACCCACATACACTGTTAGTGGGAATGTATCTTATGGAAAACAGTAGGGAGTTTCCTCAAAAAATTAAAAGTCAAACCACCACCAAGTCATCTAGGAACCCTATGACTAGGTATGTAGGCAAAAGAAGTCAAATTAGTATATCAACGAGGTCTCTGCACCCATATTTACTGCAGTACTTGTCACAATAGCCAAGCTAAGGGATCAACCTAAGTGTCCAACAGTGGGCAAAGGATAAGGAACATGTGGTGTGAGAACAGAATGGAATACTCTTGAGCCATAAAAAATAACATTTGGTTCTTTGTAGCAACATGGATGAACTATGTTCAGTGAAATTACAGAAAGCCAAATATGACATGATCACACACATTTGAGGAAACTAAAGGAGTTGATCATATGGAAGTACAGAGTAGGATAGTAGTTACTAAAGTCTGAGAGCTATGGGGCTGGAAGGGAGATGGGGAGAGATCCATTCATGGGTATATAATTACAATTTGATAGGAGGAATAAGTTCTGATGTTCTCATAACACAATGAGTGTAGTAACAATACTGTATGTATTTTCCTTCTGAGACAGAGCTGTACTATGTGGCCCCAGTAGAGCACAGTGACATCTTGTATGTATATTTCACAGTAGCTAGTAGAGGAGATTTTTCTTACCTCTAGAAAATGATAAGTGTAAGAGGTGGTGGATATGCCTAATACCAATTTTAGCATTCCACAAAGAAATATTTGTATCAAAACATCACATAACTGCACAAGTGTGCAATTATGTGTGAATGAAAGTTAAAAATTATACGAATATGGAAGACTTGTTAAAAGTAGAAAGAAATCAAGGAAGAAGAGGCCAGAGAATTGAAGCATGCCATCTCAATGGACTTTGAAACAACTCAGGATGAGGGACTCAAAAATAAGAGTTTGAGGCTCAGCACCAGCCACATACACCAAGGGTGGCAGGTTTGATCCCCTCCTGGGCCAGCTACACAACAATGACAACTGCAACAAAGAAATAGCCGGGCATTGTGGTGAGCACCTGTAGTCGCAGCTACTTGGGAGGCTGAGGCAAAAGAATTGCTTAAGCAGAAGAATTTCAGGCTGCTGTGAGCTGTGACACCACTGCACTCTACCAAGGGTGACATGTGAAACTGTGTCTCAAAAAAAAAATTCTGTGTTGAGGTGGTGCCCATAGTTCAGTGGGTAAGGTGCCAGCCACATACACCACAGCTGGCAGGTTTGAACCCATCCTGGGTCAACTAAACAATGACAATTGCAACAAAAAAGTAGCTGGGTGTTGTGGTGGGCACCTGTAGTCCCAGCTACTTGGGAGACTGAGGCAAGAGAACTGCTTAAGCCCAAGAGTTTGAGGTTGCTGTGAGCTATGATGCCATGGCACTCTACTAAGGGCAACGTAGAGAGACTCTGTCTCCAAAAAAAAAAAAAAGACTTTGAGACAAATGTGAATGTTTTCATATAAAAAGACAGCACCCAGAGGACCTGACCTTCACAGTGCCCAGGAAACAGCACAGGTAGCACGAGCTTCTAGGAAGCAAGAGATTTCAATGGAAACAGAAGAGTAGTGGCTGGAATGGAAGCAGAAGGAGGAAGGAGACTCCACATGCCATCCATATTCCCAATCTGAAGCAATTTAGAGAGATTGCATCTTCACTTGAGATCCAAGCAGGAGGATCACTTGGGCTTAGGAGTTTGAGATCAGGCAAAGAAAGAGTGAAACCCCATCTCTAGTAAACAAAGAAAAATCACCCAGGAGTTGTAGGGAACAGCTGTAGACTCAGCTACTTTGGAGGCTGAAGTAGGAGGATCACTCGAACTCAGGAGTTTGAGGATGCTGTGAGCTAGGCTGACTCCATGACACTGTAGTGTGGTCAACAGAGTGGTACAGTGCCTCAAAATATATGTAAATAAAAAATAAACAAGCCAAGGAATAGTGAAGTTTGGAAATTACATAGCTAGAGGTACAGAGAGACACCTTAAAGTTCTGCTAACTATAGGAGAAAGCAGTGTTGGGTCAAGAGAAAGAACTCAGATATAGTCATAAGAGTACAGGAGGGAAGAGAGGATCAGAAGGGCTTATGGTTTGGATGGTCAAGAAAGAAACCAGGTGTATTAAGCTGAGAAGTGGCTACATCATACAAAAGGAAGAGGAGGATGCTGTGTCAGTTTTGTCACATGGAATTGGCATCTCAGGGACTAGCAGGTAAGTCCAAAATAGTCTGAGGCCCTCAGGAGTGGGCGGTCATCCTGCCAGCTTTGGCCCAATGTTCTGCTCCCAGTTCAGAGTAACGTATAAAAGCATGGGACCTCAGGTACCAAGAAGAAGTCAGCTAACAAAAGTCAATCCTGATCAAATGGACCCCTGGCATGATCCTGCCCAGAGGCATACAGAGATGGGAGTGCTGTTCTTCAGCATTTTGGCCATCCAGTGTTCCCTCTGCCTGCCTCCGCCTTTTGAGTCAAGTTCTGTAACAGCCTTCATAAGCAAGAAAACATTTTGAAAATAATTGTTTTGTACTTCTTGGATGTTTCAAGTTCTCAGGCAAGTAATATTTGTTGACCAGAACTTTGTAACTGTCTGTGGCTTGACACATTCCCTTTTGAATTTCTTTTCCAGAAAAGGGGAGACCTCCTTGCAGTCATGAGACAACTATCCAGGCTTACACCACCTGCTTGTCCATAAAAAAACAGAGAAAGGGATGCCAAAAATTATGCCCAAAGACACGGAGCATGCACACAAGGCTAAAAAAGTGAAAAATCATAACTCCTAGCTCATTATAATCCTAAAATCCCTGTTCTGGGAGGGAAATATCCACTATTTTTCATTCATAAGATTTATGTACTAATATGATTTCAAACAGCAATTCTATGCCCTGCACTTGACTCCAAACACATGATCATGTTTGCTCCCCTCATACATTATTCATTTTCATTTCCATAAACCCCACTGAACTGTTGGTTGGGAAATGAACTTGAGACAGTCTCTGTCTCTCCTTCCAGCAGATACATCTCCAGAAATGAATTCTCTCCTCCTTAAGAATCCTCCTTGTCTGAGTAACTGATTTTCTGTGCAGTTAGCAATGTGAACATCCCTTGAGGTTTCACGAACATTGGGGCAAATATTGGTCACTCGTTCAGCTCAGTGGGTGCAAGGAGGTTTGCACTTTCCTGAGAAAGAAACTCAAGAGGTAATGCATCAGCCAGGCCTGGTGGATCATGCCTGTAATCCTAGCACTCTGGTAGGCTGAGGCAGTTGGTTTGTCTCAGCTCAGGAGGTTATCAGCCTAAGCCAGAGTGAGACCCTATCTCTAAGGAAGCAACAAAAAAAGCCTGATGTTGTGGCAGGTGTCTGTACTCCCAACTACTTGGGAGACTGAGGCAAGAGAATTGCTTATTCAAGAGGTTTGAGGTTGCTGTGAGCTGTGAAGTCACTGCACTCTACCAATGGGCCATAAAGTAAGACTCTGCCTCAAACCCCCCCAAAACAAAAAACTAAATAAAGAAATTAAGTAATAAAATAAAATAAAACTCTTCAAAACAAAACATACAAAATTTAAGAAAAAAAAAAAGCGGGAATGCATCAGTGCAATAGACAGTTACAGAGTTCTCATCAGCAAATCTTCCTGGCCTGGGAATGTGGAACATGGGAGAACTACAAACTTATTTAAAATTTTTCTTTTGCTTATGGACTCAGTTACATACCTTTAAACAATCTAAGCCTACTGTGAATAAACACTACATGGGATCCCAAGTACAGGGACTACTATTAAATCTCCATTTCTTCACTTTACTATTTCCTACAATGACTCTTGACCTTGGAAATAGAGACCATTTTCCTGGCTGCTGGGCCCACCCACTAACCTATGGGAGGGGCCTGCAATGTCATAAAGGCCACTGAATGATATGAGGGGTGTGAGTGATTTGAATGCCATGTGAGTTCTGGGCACAACACAGTTACTGTCTGGTTTCTGGAGGAGTGGGAGTGGTGGGCAGTCATGACAAAGAACTTTCCCCCCATTTGACAGCCTTGGCCCCAGCCTCCACCTCACTGCTCTCTTCCTCCCCCCTCTCCCCCAGCTGTCCTTTCTTATCTTTGCCCTCTGCATCCCCGCCCTCCCCATGCCCATGCTCAGCCTCCCCACCCTCAGCCTCCTTCCTGAAACCTGCTCCTTCTACTGTATCCTCTTCCACCACTTTCCCCCCTATAAAAAGTCCCCCTCATTTCCAGAATCCTGCCCAGAGGGTCCAGAAGGCCAAGAATTTGGTCCCTTCCTGACAGCCCCTCTGCTGTCTCCCTGTGCACCTGCCTCCCCTTTCTCACTACTCCTCCATCCACCACCCCAACCCTCCCCACAATCCTTCATCTTAGACTCTGGACTATAGAGTCCCACCTCAACAGCCGGTACCCCCAGGCTGGACCTGTCAAGTTCCTAGCCTTCTCCTGGGATGATGGATTCTCTAGGGCTGGGACAATTTGTTACAGCCCAGAATCCCAGCACACTGGATTCCCAGCCTGACCTGGTAGGCCCAGGGCAGCCAAGGTGAAGTTAACCACCCCTCAGCCTGGGTGAGTTACAGGCCCCCTTGTCCACCACTAGCTCCTGCTTGTCTCTCTAGGGTCTGTGCCATGCCTCTACCCCTGTGTCAGTTCTCTTCAGATGCTAGGGATGCTTTTAAAATTTCCTTTTACAGGGAGTCTGGTCTTGTCCTGTCGTGCCTTCTCAGCCCCTGCATGTGTTGACTGGCCTTTCCATGGAATGTGTTCTGTGACCACAGAGAAAACACTGGTACCAGTGCTTGAGAAGACACAGGAAAGTGAACAGTGGAAAGGGTCCCACATATTCTCAAGGAGGGCAGGGGGCTGGGGTCAAGTCAGGAGAGGGTAGGTCCTGAGCACCCTATCCAAGCCCTGCTACAGATAGATGGGGACTCAGGATAGTTTTTCTTTGCACTTTTTGGTCTGCTTCCTCCCAGACTCCATTTGTCTTCATTGTACAATTCTATTAACTATCTCAGGGATTCTCAGCCCTTGAGAAAAGTCTCCTATAAAAAGGGGTTGGAGCCCTCCATTGTGTTGTCATCAAAGCTCTGAGGGTTGAGCCCCTGATTCAGTCAGCTGCTCCTACCCCAGGATGGGAAAGGAAGCAGAGTGTGCAAGGCAAGAACATGCTCACATCCCAGCCGGAAGAGGGCAGCAGATAACGGAAGATTTATGTGAAAAAAATGCTGGCCTCAAACTCATATATCTTCATTAAATGTAATCTCAGTTAACATTCCAAGAGATATTTGTGCAGAATTGATACCTCATCATAATCAGTATAGGAATGCAAAGGGATAAGAATATCAAGACTCTTCTAAGAGGAAATTCTTTCTTACCAGAAATCAAGACTTAATACAAAATAATAATATAGTGTAGTGCTCCTTTAGGCTACAGAGATGAAGCATGACATAGCATTCCTGGGTGTTGAGCATGTTCCCTGGGTGAAGGGCTCAACTGCAACTGGAACTTTATCTTACAAGTGCAAACAATGTAACCTAAAATGTGTACCCTCACATAAATTTGAAATAAAAAAATTTAAGAATGAAGTTACAATAACAAAATGGAAAATGACATAGAATTCAGAAAGAGACTCACACAAAAAGAAAAGAAACAGACTCCCACATGTATGGACACTTTGTCTCAGACAAATGTAGCCGAGCAGAACTATGGGGATAGGACTGGCTTTTCAATAAATTGGTGCTGGGTCAGTTGGATACTTATTTGGAAAATAGATTAAGCTGCATTTTTACTTCCCACTATGCTCAATTTCAGGTGGAAGACAGGTGTACATCAGATAGGGTAAAATAAATCTAGAATTGTTGGGCCCATGTACAGCTGAGGAGCACTTCACCCTCTCCCCCAACTGTCCTTTCTCATTTTTGTCCTCTGTATCTCTGCCCTCCCCATCCCCATCCTTAGCCTCAGATGGAGTAAAATAAAGAAATCTAGAATTTTATGAACTGTGAAATTTATACTAGATTTCAAACAGTGTGAAGAAACAGTGTACAGTCACTCAATATTTTTATGCTGAATCTTTGACGTGACAATAATTTGGGTACCTTGAGTTAAATCAAACATTCTTAAAGGCAGTTTCCCCTGAGTCATTATTCCCATTTAATGTTCTTTACATTAGGAGGGGTTTCTGAGTCCTTCCAAATCTTTTTTAGGAAATGGATGGATGAAGCTGAGGTCCATAGTATGACCATGACCTTTTTGATCTATGCTTTCTGGCCAGTCTCCTCCTGGTGTGTCTTGTGATGAGTCTACTAAATGATTGAGTCCTGAGAACACTAAGCAGGTGAGTGGAGCAGTAGAAGGGAGCAGGGCAGGAAATAAAGTCCTCAGAGGTGGGACCAGAGTGCGTGGATCCAGGCAGGGGACTAGGGGTTCCAGACGGTCTAATGCAGTGGGCCCAAAGGCAGGGACACCATTTCCTGGAGACCGTGTGGGATGCTGTGGCCTAGAGTCTGCATGGGATGCTGTTGCCTTGAGAATGAGGAGGCTAACAACAGGCCGACCACCTGAGGGTACAGAGAAGCCAGTCAGGACCTACAGCACTAAGCTCATGGTGGGACACCAGAAGGAGATGGAGGCCCCAGATTGGGTCTGCCGGAACCAGATCTTGCAGAAACTCTATGTTAAAGAGTGTGACACCCAGAAACTATATGTAGTATCATGTGATCACTTCTGCAAGGGTGAGAGGTGATGGAGAGGGCAAAAGCAGGAGGCCAGTGCTAAGGAGGGGACCTGAGGGCTGTGAGCTGGGGTGGAGGTCCCAGGGAAGGAGAAGAGCTCCTCCCACTGTGATCCCCTATACTTCAGATGCTGGAATTAACAGAGGTCTTGCCTCCTTGACATCAGACATTTGGGGTATATTAGAACACATCTACATAGCAATTGTATATTTTCATTATAGCAAAGGAAGTTATACAGCTTTTTACTATTTGGTTGTTTTTTAGTGAGGTAAAGATTTATTTTCGCACTTCACATATTGTCTAGGAAGGTCAGGATAGGTGATTCTGGGACCACAGTGCTCCACCAATCAAACAACCCTGCACAGCCTCACACCCGCACCCCTCTCATCTGCCTTCCCTTTACCTCTCACAGGAACCTCAAACCCAGCAGGGAGAAAGCTGAGCTCCTCTGCACCTTCTGGCCCACTCAGAAGACGACATCCTGACTCAACAAGAGACACCACAGTCATCCCCTTTCCCCAGTTTAAAGCCTGGAAGTCATCATCAAAGATTCTGCCTCCTTCACTTCTCCGCATGATTAGGCACAAGTCCTGGTACTTTGCATTATTCTCACCTGTTCAATACGTTCTTACCTCAGTGAAAGACACCTTCATGCATGTGGAGACATCTCTCTCTCTGCTCACATAATTTCCCCCCTAAGCAGCACCTCAGTGAACCTCACCCTTTCCTCTCACTGGGGAAGCCTCAGCAGGGATCTAGTGACTGTTGCCTGGCTTGGCTGATGGGCCCCCAACTATCTTCCTCCCTTCCAAGATCAGACCCAAGCCACACTTTCTGCATCACTGCCCTCAGAACTATGCTGAAGACCAACTGGATCAGTTTAGACTGTCTATAACATCGTCAGCAGATTCACAGTTTCTGGGCTAAAGTTTAAATCACACAGCAGATGAAGCCCCTACGGAGATTAATTCTATTACTCCCTCCTCCCACAGCCATGTGCTGTTAAGAAGGATTTTGGATGCAATCTGTATCCTTTAAAGCATTAGTAAAGTTTATTGTTGGGGGGGGGGGGAAAGGATTTTGGAGCCTACACTGGACCAGCCAACACTTGAGAATCCCACACAGACTCCTTTCTTCCCTGCCATTTGATTAAAAATTGATTTTTAAAATACAACTGGCCATTTCCTCCAGTGTACTGAAAGCAACATTTTTCCTTCTTCCTGAACTTACTCCCCAACTCCTGTGCCTAATTAACTTCATGGTGCAGTTCACTGTAGTCTGATTACATCTGATGAGGCATATGGAGAAAATGTGGTGTCTTCATTTTAGTCATGACTAACCTGGTTTTACTCTGGAGCTCTTAAAAATGAATCGGAGAAACAAATTAACGTCCAATTCTATGCAAACTCAGTCTATTTTAGATTAGTTAAGGAATCTTTTCAGGCAACATTGAGGTGTTCTAGAGAAAGTGCTGTCTGTTTCCCAGCTCAAGTCTTTTGGGCACATGCCCATTGGGGTGAAGTGAGAATATATTGGAACTTGTACTGTTGTTTATTTTTCCCTCTATGGAGAGAAACTCTGCTTTGCTAATATGCTGATAATAGAGACTATGTAAATATACATCTAAGAGTTTTTGGGATAATCATTTGGACTCCACTGGTTTCTACTGACCTCTGCTCATTTCCCACCACTCTCCACCTAGCTCCTTTCCCTAGACCACTCAGGCCTTCTTGATGTTTCCCAAACTCTCCAAGCTCACATCCATGTTCTCCCACATACACTCACACAGTGCACTACCCTGGTCAGGACTCTGCTCAAGTGTATCTCCCTAGACGTGCATACTACACACACACCCATCAGTGCTCTACCCACTTGCCTTGCTTTACTGTTCTCTATCACACTTAAGTCACCAGATGCCATGTCTGCTTATCATCTGCAACCACAAATAGAATGAAGATCAGGGAATACAGGAAGCTCTTCTCCTATGCATGTGTAATTCTGAGCTAAGTAGTGAGTGTCAATTCTGCTCCACTGTCATCATGGGCCCTCCAGAGGAAGTCTCACTGTCTGAACAGCCTCTGTTGGCTACCTGGTCCATTTACCTTCCCTCTCCACAAGGCCTGTTCCAAAGAGCAATTGTCAATGAGGAACATGTTTTGTATCTGTGTTGTAGTCAAAACTGTAGCCATGACCATTCAGGTGGCCATTCCACACCTGAAATGTGCTGACTGGTGAGAGTAAGGAACAGAATGTTTCGTTCTACTTCACTATATATATCCAAATTTTCATATTCACATTTAGGTGCTGGCCAACAATGCCACTCTATATTCTAGGTTCCTGAGTGCATCATTATCTTTCCCCCTGGCACCAAGCATAATACCTGGCATATGACAGATGCTTATTAACTGCCAAATGAAGGCCCAGCCAAAGTGGTGTCTTAGAGCAGGCAGGGAGTTCGTGTTTTATGATGAACCTGTGATGCTGTTTTTCTATAGTTTACCTGATAACCAGGAAGCCCATTTCCTGGCATGATAATGTGGAGGAACCTGAAGATGGTAAGTAAATGACATTGAGATAGAGCATAGAGAGGCTAAATGTACTCTGTGGTCACAAATTTTGGGGATGAAAGGTGGTCACATAAAGTAATATGGATAATAACAGGTGATGGGTGGACATCAGATAGAAGAACATGCTGTCTGCCTTATGTTGGGGATACGCCCAGCCCAGTGCCTGACTGCTGAATCACCGCCCTTCTCTTCATTCTAAGTACCCTTCCTGAGGTAGATATTTTCTTCCCGTTTTGCAGATGAGAAGAGTGAGGCCTAGAAGAATGAGGCCACCTGGTAGGCTAGTCCTGGAACTTACTCCAAAGCCCAAGTTCATCCCACTGTCCATCTGCTTCTCTGGAGACTTGAGGGCAGGAGAGCTATGGAGCTGCAGATACGTCTGGTGTTGGCAGCCAAACTCATTCAGTACAGGACGATGGAAACTCCCTGCTTCGCACCTTACCCCTCACTCTCTCTGTTGGGCCCCACTAGAGACACTCATGTCCTGGGGCCTTTGCTCTTACTGCCTGCTTTGTGCTTTTCCTCTGCCTCTCCCCAGACTTGGCCCTATAGTAGTTGTTCTCCCTTCTCAGGCCCTTGCCCACACCTTCCTTCATAGCATGTGCCCCAGCCCACTGTCATCGGATCTGTTCATATAACCTAAGAAGTTATGTCTTTGGCACCCATCCAGACATGAGCTCTAGGAAAGCAGAAACCACATCTTCCTCACTCAGTCCTCCCCCTAGAGCCCAAATTAGTGTCTGGCACAATATCAGGGTTTGCCCCATTGTAGTTCAAGGCCAAGCAGAAGGACCAGGCCCCCTGTATCAGAGCCTGGGTAAGCCTCTGAGGCTGGATGCTCTGGCCTGAGGAGTGATGCAGCCAGATTAAAGGGCACAGAGACACTCAGAAGTCCCAGATCCTGAGGTCTTGATAACTGACCCCCTCTCCTACCTAAGTTTCTGCATCTTATTCACCATTCTGCCTCAGGACCGAGGATGAAATACCCAGAGACGCAGTCTGAAAATCAGGAGAATAGATGGAACTCTGAGCCCTGGTTAAGTGTGGCTCCTGTCCTCTGTAAACACTAAAGCTCAGGGGCAGCATAGGTGGTGGGCAAGAGAACAGAGTAGGGAGCCAGACATACCTGGATTTTAGTTCTGGCTGCCATTCAATAGCTGTGGGACCCTGGAAAGTTTCTAAGCACTTATATGACTCCGCTTACTCACAGAGGAGATAGTCTAGCACCTAGCTTGTTAGGTGATGCTAATTTTAGGATAGGGGTTATCTGTGCAGTGCTCAGAGCAGAGCCTGGCACAGAGGGAACACTGTCCACATATTAGGGAAATAAAGGCAGCTGATGGCAGATGCCTGAGTCTGCAGCTCCCGTGACCAGGAGGGTGGGCTCAGCATGTCACATTTGTTAGTTCTGCTCACAGAATGTACGTGGAAATGTTAGAAAGAGTGCTGTCCTTGTTTGATTAGAAGAATACAGCTAGACACCAAGGGCACCCGGGAAATAGTGTCTTTACCACTGAAACACTCTGAATGAGAATCAGATGACACAACTTGAAGGCATTTCTACCAGCACTTACAAGTTGTGTAGAGTTTGCTCTCAGAGAAAACTTTTGTCAAGAAAGGAGAGGGTGATGAAGGAATGATGATCCAGGTAAAGACAGAAATCATCCAGGTTGGATAATTAAGCAACTTAGCAAACTAGCCCAAAGCACAACTAAATTAGTTCACCAGTCTTTATTTCCCTAAAGACCTGACTCATGAGAGTGCTACATGTGGGTATGGACCTGGATTGGCAGCTCACCAGGACAGGAAGGCAACTGCAGCTGCTTTGGCTGGCCTGCTATGCTCACACCCTCCTAGACATTGCAGATCTCACACTGCACATGCCTCCAGCTCACTAATCACTCTGGGGTTGCAATGGCTCTGCACATACTCCATGTTATCCATCACTTAAAACCTGGACTGTATCTGAGAATAGGGCTGCTGGCATAGTAAGAAATCATAGTATCCCCCAGAGCAATAGCTCAGGTATTCTGTTGCCTTTGGTGGTATTGAAGCTGGAATCCCAGGGTGATGTGGTTGGGGGCTGAAGAGGCTTGATCATCCCAATGCAGGGCTCCAAGCTAACTGGCAGGACCTCAGGCCATCTGCTGCCAGGTGACAGTACCTGCCACCTGAATGCTGGAACAGGGAAAGACACAGCCATTGAGCACCACTCATCCTCTTGTCTCCTGGTGAGAGTTGCAGTTAATTACACAGTGTAAATTGTATGAAACCTGTGTCAGTGCTCATTTGTACTCAGGTCTGTGTGTGACCCTTCCATACATTCAGTCATTCTTTTCACAAGTATGTACTGGATGCTTAGTGAGGATGAGGTCCCATTCCAGCAGCTGGGGACTCACAGGGCAGAGAGTCCTCCCCTCACAGAAATCAACTTCCAGCAAAGGAACAAGCCTCCAGTGTGGCCTTCAGTTGGGACGGTGGGGTAGAGAGTCCAGCCACATGGCTAGGCTCTTCCTGTTCAGACTCACAATACTGTTCATGTGAATGCTGTTAGCTGTGTTTCCCAACACAGACACACACCTGCAGAGTGTGTGTCTAGCCAAGGTCCAACATCTCCAAACCCAGTTCTGGCCACTTCCACACCTGGTTTTCTGTTCCTGCATCCTCCTCTCTAGGTCAATCCAGAACACCAAGACCACAGGCTGAAACACTTCTGGGTCTACAAGGACATCACTCTGTACAAGGCTGAAATGTGGAGCCTGGGAGAAGATGACCGCCACAAGTAGCCTCCCAGCAGTTCTGTCTATCTCCAGATTTGATACTGAAAAGTGTGCACTGCACAGAGAAATAAACATTAAAGCCAAGTCTAACTTGACTCTAATGGAGTCACACTTTTCTCAGTTCTCCCCAAGTCCACTGGTTCAAATCCTTATCTGTTGACCTACTATGAGAATTCCAGTGTATAACAGCAGTACAGGGCATGATAGCAGCACAGATCATCAGACAGAGGTTACAGTAAATAGTTCTGTGTTCTGAAACATGACATGTATGACCAAAGTTTTTTTGGTTGGAATTGGTTTTCCCAAACTAAATGAATTTTTCGTTCTTGAATCTCAGTATCGTAGGAAAGTAGATGTGTCTTTTTACTTATGAATGATGCTACTCAAAATAAGACAATGTGAATTAGAATTATTTTTTTGCTTAAATATACTACATTTTTGCTTAAATATACTACCTCAGTTTGTCTTAAAAGTAAAGTGTGGAATGGAGAGAAGGAGGCCAGGGGAGTTGATTTCACACCTATGAACACAGAGTAACATCCTGCATTTAATGTGACTGCCCACCAACACATAGTGTTCAGCCATATCTTAGACCTCTCAAACAAGGACAGCCAAGGCTCATCACACATTAAGGAAAGTCACCCCAGCAAAATAATTCTAAGTGAGTGAACATGACAAGGATCATTGGATATAGGATTTTCAGAATCAGATATTATTTGTACATAAGGCAATATTCTAAACATTTTCCATGTACTATCTCTATGTCGAGAGGTACCCAAGAAAGTAGCTACTAGGTCCACTATATCTGACCTTATCCTCTGAGATGACAAAGCAAACAAATTTTAAATTTAGTGTCAATCAGGAGGTAAGTAACAAATCCATGCATTTCACTTCTAAGATACACTACCTTTCATCCAGAAATATGGGATTAAAATACTTAAATCAAGGAATCAGAATCAAGGGAATATAAGCTAATATGTAAAAACAATTACCACAATCATGCATGTCCTGACAGATGTGATAAGAGACTGCCTTTACAAAATAAAATGATGGGAAGAGGAATGAATGAGAGAATGAAGAATTGGAGAATAAATTGAAATGATAACTAGACTAAATAGTGAATAAAAGGATTAGAAAAAAGAAGCAAACATATATTTCCCCTAAGTAAAGTAATAATACAAACTTAGAAGGTAGTCAGTGGAAGAGGGTCAATATTTGACTTGACAGTAAATGAAGAAAAAGAGCAATGAAGTGGAGGTTGGAAGTTCATTATAGAAAACGTCTCAGAATGAAGAACTTGAGTCCTTCCAAATATACTAATCCAATAATGAAGCAGGCCCACAGCAAGGCCTGTCACCACAGCCTATCAGACTGGCAGGTAAAAGATAAGCTTCTAGAGAGGAGAGTGCAAATGACATTTCTTAGTTTCTACAGGAGGATCCAAGGCAAAAAACAGAATGTAAGGGGAAAGTCACACCAGTCCCATTAAAGGCACTTCTTTTCTATTAGACAGTTCCTTAAAAATGGAGGATAACAAAAATGAACATACAACAGAAGAATGAAACAAGAGCCCTGTCTCTCACCAATTACAAAAATTAATTCAGGATGGATAAATGACTTAACTGCCAGGCATGAAACGGAAACAATTCCAGAAGAAAATACAGGAAAAGTTCTTAAGACATTGACCTAAGCAAAGAATGTATGAACAAGACCCCCCAAACACAATTACATCAACAAAAAAACAGATAAATAGGATTTAAACTACAAAACTTCAGCACAGCAAAGGAGTTAATCAACAGAGCATACAGAAGACCTACATAATGGGAGAAAATATTCACCAATTGTACATCTGATAAAGGGGTAATATTCAGGATCTACAAGGACTGAAGCAAATCAACAGAAAAAAATACACAACCTCATTAAAAAGTGGAAAAAGACAGCAGTCTCTGAGCTAGTGGTGTTAAGGACTAAGCCTTCAACTTGTACTTGATTTGCTTCAGTGGCCTAAGGTTTCAAAACAATAAGACTGAAATTTATTTCCCAGCCATGAAGAAGTAGGAGTTGGCCAACTCCGCCACTGGGAAAAAGAGAAACTGGAGAAAGAAGAAGAAGAAGGAGACATATTTTAGTTACATGGGGAAAATCCTACAGTGAGCCCACCCTGACTTCAATGGGTTCTCCTGGGTCTCAGATGCACTGCTCTTTCTGAATGATTGGCAACTGGAATGTGTGAGCCTGGAGGTATTTTGGCTGGCCTTCTATAACCACAGAAGAACTGTCACCAGCAGATCTTTGGACGCTCAAACAGATATCCTCCAGAAGAGATTTTGAATAAATGAAATTATTTTGGAAAAAGAAAAACTAGGCAAAGACATGAACAGAAAGAAGATAGGAAAGGGTCCCACAAACAAATGAAAAAATGTTCATCACTAATCATTAGGGAAATGCAAATGAAAACCACCATGACATTACTGCCTTACCCCTCTTAGAATGGCTTTTATTAAAACTACAGAACAAAAGATGCTGTGGTGGATGCAGCAAGAAAGGAATGTTGATACACTGCTGGTGGGACTGCCAATTAGTACAACCTCTATGGAAGACAGTATGGTGATTTCTAAAAGAAATAAATAGAAACGTACCATTCAATTCAGCAATTCCATTACTGCATATCTACCTAGTGGAAAAGAAGTCATTTAGCACATCTGTGCTCCACATATTTATTGCAACATGATTCACAATCAAAGGGATGTGGAATCAACCTAAGTGCCCATCAATTCATAAGTGGATTAACAAAATATGATACACACCCACACACACACACACACACACACAGGGGGGGCATAAAGCTTGTGTGCAAATGAAAATATTTGCAACTTTCAATATACTGAAAGTTATACATATATACATACGATATACACATACATATATACATGCACCATGGAGTACTACTCAGCCATATAAACTGAATAGTTAACGTTTTCTGGAACAATTTAGATGGAATTGGTGACCATTATCCCAAGTGAAATATCTCAAGATTGGAATAAACATCACATATACTCATCCCTAATTTGGAGCTAATGAACAGGTACACATGGGCACAGAGAGGTATTGCAATCAAGAAGAGGGAGGGGAGGAAGGTAGGGTAAAAACATACCTGTCAGATACAATGAACACTATTCAGGTGAGCATAAAAAAAATTATCAACATAAAACTTTTTCACCCCTTTGATATTTTGAAAGACCTAGGAAGCATGAGCAAAGACATGAAATTGTGAGATCCAGGATATAATGGAGCCAACCTAGAAGGTGTAGAAAAGACAGTGACAGTGACACAGAGTGTCAGTGACAGTGTAGCACACACCTTGGTGGTAGCTGATCAATTAGAAGGTAGAAAAAATGACAATGCATCTGAAATTCACAAAAGATGTAGAAGGAAAATTTGGCAAGCAGAAACATGTGAGGTGATGACTAAGTCAAGGAAAACCCAAAAGCTGTACCACCAAACAAATCTTATCACAATTGATGTCACTTTGCAAGGATTGATGTGATATCAACATTTGGAAGGAAGGGGAAGAGGAAGAGATGGAGATATAATTTATATCTTCATTTATCATAGAAGGAAGGCAATTGTGACTCAACGTCTAAATTAGTGTCAATAAATAGCAATATTGGACGGCACCTGTGGCGTAGGGTCCCACATACCGAGGGTGGCAGGTTCGAACCTGGCCCTGGCCAAACTACAACAAAAAATGGTTGGGCATTGCGGTGGGTGCCTGTAGTCCCAGCTACTTGGGAGGCTGAGGAAAGAAAATCACCTGAGCCAAAGTCATGAGACCAGAGCCAGGGAGCATAATAGCAAGAGGTCCTGAAATAATGTGAACTAGGCAACCGGGTGGTTATAGTTTGGTTTCATACATTGATGGAGACAGGAACTACAGATGAGATAATAGATCAGTAAACAGAAGATATACATTGGGTCAGCTCAAAAAGCTAAGACATCACCACATCGGAGCTTACAAGTTAGAGGTGGGTTTAGGGATACTTTAGGTGGCACTTGGAAGAAAGGTAATGTCTGTCTAAAGACCTAGAGTCAGTAGAAAGAGTGATTGAGTTGAGGAGTGCTGCTATCTCTCATGAAATGCTATGGTGAAATCAAGTTAGAAAGTAAGCAACAGGCTTCGTGTCTATGGCTCAGTGATTAGGGTGTTGGTCACATACACTGGGGCTGGCGGGTTAAAACCTAGCCTGGGCTTGCTAAACAACAATGACAACTACAACAACAACAGCAAAATAGCTGGGTGCTATGGCAGGTGCCCGTAGTCCCAGCTACTTGGGAGGCTGAGGCAAAAGAATTGCTTAAGGCCAAGAGTTTGAGGGTTCTCTGAGCTGTGATGCCATGGCACTCTACTGAGGGGGACATAGTGAGACTCTGTCACACACACACACACACATACACACACAAAAAGAAGAAAACGAAAACAAAGAAAGAAAGAAAGCCACAATTAGTCTTGGTTACTTGAAAGAATGATTTACCAGGCTCCCAGAAAGCAATTTGGGAAAGAGGAAAAGAAAGGAGTCATTTTTCATTTCCCAGTTTTCCCTTTGGCCAAAGATGATTATATGGAGTGCATGTGTAAGTCAACAGGCAACAGGAGGTCCCATGGCACTAGGAATACTCACTCTGACTTGTCTATTTGGTCATCTGGCACTGGTGACAATAATTTTGATATTTGTAATATCTGGGGAAGGACAGACATGGTTTGCCCTAATTAAATAGCCAACTGTTTAAGAGGCCAGACAGGATTCAGTCTGAGAAAACTTTCTGGATCAGATCTACAAAATGAGCTGTCATGGTCCAGGTCTTTCATCATATGCTGGGGGCCTGAGGCTCCCCTGGGGGCAAAGAAACAGGCACAGACAAACATCTTGCCTGATCTGAGTCCTGTCCAAACTCCGATGTGGTATTTGGACTTCTTCCTCTACCCCTAAGGCTATAATTTCCCACATAAGGTTCACAATTTTGGGGATTATCCCTCAGGTAGGTAAAACTTGAATTTAGAGAACCTCTGACCACTTTCCCTCCCTCCACAAAAAAATCTAAATGCAGGATTGTGTTTAGGTTAAGGTTCCTGCTCTTGGGCCAGGATTCTCCATCTGACAGCTGGTATTAGAGTCAGAAAGTGTTGTAGCCTGTCTAAGAAGGCTGTCAAGTCCCAGAGTCTTCTGCATTTTAGCAGACATCCCAGGAGAGTTGGGGAGGTGTACTGAAGCTTCCTGTCCTATGGTTTCTATGAGGATAAAAGAAAGAGTAGGCTCTCTGCCAGACCAGGGCATCCTCATGACCAGCAGACCAGGGGCAATTGGAGGCAGTTTTGTTAGGCTCCACCCATACCTTCCCACTTGTTCCCCAAGACCAGGTGTCTCTCTACTCCTGTTGCACCATCCCTCACTGTGGAGTGTCACAGTCCATGCCCCTCTCCTCCTTGGCCAGAGATAATCACTGTAATGTCCCTATCCCTATCCCAATTCCCTCCTCTGGTCTCTCTGGAGGGATTCTAAGATAGGAGGATCAAATTTGGAAGAAGAGAAATTGAAAGGAAGGTCTGCCCTAGGCCACAAATGATGGCAATCTTACTTAGGGTATCAACACCTCTTGTCCCTGAACTTAAGCATTTGTACCACCTCTTCAAACCCTTTAGTGTGATGTCATTGTTTTCTTGGCCAGAATTAAAATGTCTATTTAAAAGTTACAGAAAATGAGATCTCCATCTCCCTCTCTAGCCTTATTACTAGAGAATTGGCCAGTCCCAATAAATTCTGAACATAACAGTTTAATAGACTTTGCATTTTTTCCACCCAAATTTCATTCTAAACTTATCCACAGTTTGCCTGGACTTTCTGCTTTTGTCCCAAAACTTCCTTTTTACCTTTGCTATCTAAAATACATCTTCATACCCTTAACTTTCTTCATATATCCCTCTCTTACTGTTTTGTTTCTCACAAACCCATTCTCTCTCTTTATTCCTTTCCTTGAAAAACCTCATTTCTATATTCATAGCCTTTTCTGCCTCTGCTTTTTACATTTCCTCCTCAAAATGTATTAAAATCACCTTTGATTTATGAAACTACATATGTATTTATACATTTCATACCTTTTTCACAGCACATCCTCATCCTTACTATGCCCCATATACACAACCATGTTTATATCTTAGAAAAATCATAAGAGCCCAACAGAGAGTTCTAGGAAGATGGCTGACTGGTAGCAACCCTCGTCAGAGGCTCCTGAGCAAAGGAATAAAAACTGGACAGAACCAGACTCTACAAAGCCAAAGACAGGGAACTGAGCCAAGAAAGAAGTTCGGCAAGCTGTAACTCCAAGGAAGAGCATTCAAGAAAACAAATTACAGGTAGAAAGCCTATTGACTAGAGGATGGGAGATCTCCTCCCCCAAGCAGGAGGCCTGCTGCAGGCTATCTGTGAATGAACAGGGAACAAAAGACCCCTCACTTTACCTCGCTGGAGAGAGCTGCTAAAATCCTGGTCTCTTTCCCCAGGGAGATCCCACTTATGAACCTAGAAACTACCTCACCAGGCAAAATTGAACAGATATTTTTCCCCACAAGTCCAAACACCCAGTCCATCCTTTCCCCCTTGCATAGTGATCTGAAGCTCTGATGCCTGCAGAGCACAGAGGGTTTGGTTTTGTCCTGAGAGCCTTGGGCATAGTATGGACTGCTAACCATCAGGCCAAACTCTATGACTAACAGGGAAGAAAGAGGATGTGGGAAGAAAGGGACACTTGGTGGGAGGAGGAGCAGTCTCCTGGTTATGACTATGCCCAGCCAGTGGTAGTGTTGATCCTTGGTTTAGGCTGTGCCTGGTGGGACAGGGTGCAGAACCCCCAGCTCTGACAGCACCCACAGCAGGAGAGTGGTTGCCCCATGTGGACAGAGTTTGGCAGACAAGGGTGGCAGAGGCTTGATAGGCATGGACTGTGACCTGAGAGCAAGAGCATGGTCTCCTGATTCCGACAGAACCCTCAAGCCATGGCTTACTGGGTGTAAACCAAGCCCTGAGGGCTAGGGCATGCTCCACTGCCTCCAGCAGGGCTGGTGAGCAGAGGCTTATCAGGTGAGTACTGAGACCTGCAGGTGGAGAGTGGTGCCCTGACTGTAACAGAGCCTGTGAACAGAGGCTTGCCAGGCAGTGGACTGAGACTGGAAGGTGGTGCATGGTCCCCTGTGTCCAACTGGTCTGGAAAGCAGAGGATAGTTGTGTGTGGACTGAGACCAGAGGGCAGGCCCAGTGCCCTGACTCCAACAGAGCCTGCAAACAGAGGCTTTCCAGGCAGTGGACAGAGACTGACAAGAGGGGGCGTGGTCCCAACTCCAACTGGTTTGGCAGGCACTACTCCAGACCCTACTTCAGAGGGTATGGACTGAGACTGTTCGGTGGGGGCTGGTAGGCTCCAGCTGGGCCTGTGAACAGAGAAGCAGACAATAGTCTGGCAGATGGGAATGTGTATCCCTGGCTCCAACTGTGCTTTGAATCCCTTTGTTTTGAATTGTCCTTGAATCCCTCTCTGTTGGGCAGGGTTTGCACTGGCAGAGACAATTTTGTTGGAACCCATTTCTGGGGCTGTCTACTCTGGAACATTCTGAGGTTGACCTTTGAAGTTCTATAGTGGAAAAGAACTGAAGGGTGGGGGCCGGACACCACAGCTCTTTGTATCTCTGCACAGTTGAGATTTAATCTAATAGGGTGGTTTCTTAGGATAGGGTAGAGGTTGGCTGATATCAAAACAGAGCTAGCCTGCACTATCTCACCAAGTAGTTCCTCAGAGTCTCCAGCAAAAACTCTGAAAGGGGCCTTTTTAAGGTTGTAAGAGATATGCCACAATTACAAAGCCTCCGGCTTTGGTAAGGGGCTATCTCTACCTGGGTACCCCAATTAAATCACTCTACCAGTTCTAATAACCAAACAGTAGAAAATAAACATGGTGCAGACCCAACAGAAGAACTCTGGCAACATATATAACCAGAGTAGATTAACCTCCCCCCCCCCACAAGAAATGACAAAGGAGATAGAACTGAAGATGCCATGCCTAGAAAAAGGGCAGCAATGTCAGAAACTGAATTCAGAATATGGATTACAAATAAGATAAATAGAATGGAAGAAAAGATGGAAATTGAATTCCAAAGAGTAGTTCTAAAGTTGTATCAAGTCACCCAAGATATGGACATAATGAGAAAAGAGATAGCTGTGCTCAAGGAAATGAAAAAGTTAGTTGAAGAGCTCCAAAATATAGTGGATTCCCTCACTAATAGAGTTGACCATGAAGAAGAAAGGATCTCTGAAACTGAGGACAAAGCTTTTGAAGTTTCCCAAACACTCAACGAGGTAGACAAATGGAGGGCAAAATTTGATCATTCCCTGAGAGAGTTGTGGGATCACTCCAAAATATCAAACATTCCTCTTATAGGAATTCCTGAAGGAGAAGAGGATGGCCCTAAAGGTGAAGATGCTCTACTCCAAGAGATTTTGGAGGAGAATTTCCCAAGCATTGCAAGAGATTCAGAACATTAGATAGCAGACAGTTTCAGAACCCCAGCAAGACTCAAACCAAATAAAGCATCTTCTAGACACATTGTGATTAACTTTGCCAAAGTAAAGATGAAGGAGAAAATTCTGCAAGCAGCCAGATGTAAGAAAAGCATTACCTACAAAGGGAGAAATATCAGAATAACTGCAGATCTCTCAGCTGAAATGTTTCAAGCCAGAAGAAGATGGTCATCAACCTTTAATCTCTTAAAACAAAACAACTTCCAGCCCAGGATCCTCTATCCAGCTAAACTGAGTTTCATTTGCAATGGAGAAATCAAATACATTAATGACATAGTCATGTTGAAGAATTTTACCATAACTCAACCAGTTCTCCTGGATATTTTCAGACCCATCCTCCAGCACAATGTTCTACCTCCATGTTAAACTCATCCAGAATTTTTTTGAACAAAACCCAACTTCCTCAGTGGTGAAAGGGTAAAAAATGTCCACTGGACATCTGAAAATCATGACACCCAAAACACAACCAGGCTTATCAATTCTCTCAATTAATGTGAATGGCTTAAATTGTCCTCTAAAGAGGCACAGACTGGCTGACTGGATACATAAACTCAGTCCAGACATCTGCTGTAAACAAGAATCTCGCCTTACCTTAAAGGATAAAAATAGACTCAGGGTGAAGGGATTGTAATACAGGCAAATGGAAACCAGAAGAAAGAGGAGTTGCAATTTTAGTAGGAGATACAATTGGCTTGAAACCAACAAAGATAGAGAAAGATAAGGAAGGTCACTGTATATTTGTCAAGGGAAACACCCAACATGAAGAGATTTCAATAATAAACATTTATGCACCCTACCAGAATGCTCCTCAATTTATAAAGCAGACCCTAATGGATATGAACAACTTGCTATCTTCCTGCACTGTAATAGTTGGAGATTTTAACACCCTTTTGACAATTTTGGATAGATCCTCCATGAAGAAACTAAACAAAGAAATATTCGATTTAAACATGACCCTTGAACAAATGGACTTTACAGTCCTCTACAGAACATTTCACCCTAATAAAACTGAATATACATTCTTCTCCTCAGCCCACGGGCCATCCTCCAAAATAGACCATATCCCAGGACTCAAGTCTAGCCTTAGCATATTTAAAAGTAAGAAATTATTCCTTGTATCTTCTCAGACTACCATGGAATAAAAGTTGAAGTCAACAGCAATGGGAATCTCCATACTCAAAGTCATGGAAGCTAAATAATCTTAGGCTGATTGATAGCTAGGTCAAAGATGAGGTTAAGAAGGAAATCACCAGATTTTTGGAACTAAATGAAAATGAAGACACAAATTATCAAAACCTGTGAGATACTGCAAAGGCAGTCCTAAGAGGGAAATGTATAGCATTGGAAGCCTTCATCAGGAAAATAGAAAGAGAGGAGGCCAACAACTTAATGGATCACCTCAGGCAACTGGAAAAGAAAGAAAATTCCAACCCCAAACCCAGCAGAAGAAAAGAAATGACTAGAATAAGGGCAGAATTAAATGAAATTGAAAACAAAAGGATCATTCAGAAGATCAAAAAAACAAAAAGTTGGCTTTTGAAAATATTAACAAAATTGATAAACCTTTAGCCAACCTAACCTGAAATAGAAAAGCAAAATCTCTAATATCGTCTATCAGAAATGATAAAGGAGAAATAACAACAGACACTTCAGAAATTCAAAAAATCCTCAATGACTACTAGAAAAATCTCTATTCCCAGAAATATGAAAATCTGAAAGAAATGGACCAATATCTGGAAGCACCCCACCTTCCTAGACTCAACCAGGAAAGAATTAGAAATCTTAAACAGACTTACATCAACCACTGAAATAACACCATCAATCTGAAATCTCCCTAAAAAGAAAAGCCCAGGACCAGATGTCTTCACTTCTGAATTCTATCAAATATTTCAAGAAGAACTAGTACCCGTATGATACAACATTTTTTAAGGCATAGAAAAAGAAGGAATACATCCCAACACATTTGATGAGGCAAATATCACCTTGATCCCCAAACCAGGAAAGGAGTCAGCAAAGAAAGAAAATTATAAACCAATATCACTAATGAATATTGATGGAAAAATATTCAATAAGATCTTAGCAGACACGATTTAACAACACATCAAAAAAATTATACACCATGATCAAGTTGGTCTTTTTCCAGGGTTATAGGGCTGGTTCAACATATGCAATATGTTCAACAAATCTATAAATATAATACACCACATCAATAAAAGAAAAAACAAAGACTATATGGTTCTCTCAATTGACTCAGAAAATGCTTTTGATAATATCCAGCATCCTTTCATGACCAGAATTCTTAAGAAAATAGGCCTAGAAGTTTCTTAAACTGATAGAGGCCATTTACAGCAACCCCATAGCCAATATCATATTGAATGGTGTAAAATTGAAAACATTTCCACTCAGATCAGGAGCGAGGCAAGGAGGCCCACTGTTTCCACTGTTATTTAACATAGTAATGGAAGTCTTAGCTATTGCAATCAGGCAAGAGAAGGCAATCAAGTGTATCCAAATAGGGTCAGAGGAGATCAAACTCTCACTCTTTGCTGATGACATGATCCTATACCTGGAAAATCCCAGGGACTCAACTTCAAAACTCTTAGAAGTGATCACGGAATACAGCAGCATCTCAGGATACAAAATCAATACTTATGAGTCAGTAGCTTTTATATACGCCAAAAACAGTCAAGCTGAAAAATAATCAAGGACTCTATTCCTTTTACAATAGTGCCAAAGAAGATGAAATATCTGGGTATTACCTAACAAGGGACATGAAAGATCTCTATAAGGAGAACTATGAAACTCTGAGAAAACAAATAGCTGAAGATGTTAGCAAATGGAAAAACATACCATGTTTGTGGCTGGGAAGAATCAACATTGTTAAAATGTCCATATTACCCAAAGCAATCTACATATTTAATGCAATCTTTATTAAAGTACCATTGTCATACATCAAAGAACTTGAAAAAATAGTACTTTGTTTTATATGGAATTGGTAAAAACCTCAGATAGCAAATGCACTACTCAGAAAGAACAAATCAGGAGTTATCGCATTACCAGACTTCAGGCTATACTATAAATCTATAGTAATCAAAACAGTATGGTACTGGCACAAAAATAGAGCGGCTGATTTATGGAACAGAATAGAGAACCAAGAGATGAACCCAGCTACTTATCGTCATTTGCTCTTCAACAAGCCTATCAAGAAACTCAGTGGGGGAAAGACTCCTCAGTGTGGGAAAGACTCCCTAGGTGAACTGGCTGGCGACCTGTAGAAGACTGAAACTGGACCCCCACCTTTCACCATTAACAAAAATTGATTCTCATTGGATAAAAGATTTAAACTTAAGACATGAAACTATAAAAATACTAGAAGAGAGTACAAGGAAAACACTTGAAGAAACTGGCCTGGGAGAATACTTTGTGAGGAGGATCCCCCCAGGCAATTGAAGCAACACCAAAAATATATAACTTGAAACTGATCAAACTAAAAAGCTTTTGCACAGCCAAGAGCACAGTAACTAAGCCAAACAGACAACCTTCAGAATTGGAGAAGATTTTTGCACGTTATGCTTCTGACAACAGTCTGATAACTAGAATCTACAGAGAACTCAAACTAATCAATAAGAAAAGAATAAATAACCCCATTTCTATATGGGCAAGAGACTTGAACAGAAACTTCTCTGATTAAGACAGGTGGATGGCCTACAAACAGATGAAAAAATGCTCATCATCCTTAATCATCAGAGAAACGCAAATCAAAACCACTTTGAGATATCATCTAAATCCAGTAAGATTAGCCCACATCACAAAATCCCAAAACCACAGATGTTGGCCTGGATGCAGAAAGAAGGGAACACTTCTACACTGTTGGTGGGAGTGCAAGCTAATACAGCCTTTTTGGAAAGAACTTTGGATACCACTCAAGGAACTAAAAGTAGACCTACCATTTGATCCTGAAATTCCTCTACTAGGTAAATACCCAGATGATCAAAAATTATTTTACAACAAAGACATTTGTATGAGAATGTTTATTGCAGCCCAATTGATAATAGCCAAGACATGGAAACAGCCCAAGTGCCCATTGACCCATGAATGGATTAACAAATCATGGTATATATACACCATGGAATACTATGCAGCCATAAAAAAGATGGAGACTTCAGATCTTTTATGTGAACCTGGATGGAGCTGGAACATATTATTCTTAGTAAGTATCCCAAGAATGGAAAAAAAAGTATCCAATGTACTCAATACTAGTATGAAATCAATATAAAACCACCTACACAATCATACAAATGGCAAAATGTAACTATAGTCCATAAAGCAGAAGTGAAGAGGAGAGAGAGGGGTGGGGAGAGGGGATGTGGGAGAAGGGTGGGTATTCAGGGGGACCTCACCTCATGTGCATGATGCCATGGTACATTTCAAAACTATTAAGAAATGAGTATATTGAAGCAGTACCCTGAACCCCTTAAATGCATCAATGTACAAAGTTATGATTTAATAAAAAATAATTATTTAAAAAAATAAAAAAGAAATATAACCCATCATGTTCAAGCTTGCTTGAGAGTGCCTTTTTTATGGCTTAAAGGACCTATCTATTGGAATGAGTCTAGTCGAGACATCAAATGTTTGCAAGCATGCACCATGTTTACTTGTATTAACAGTTCTATTAAGTTTGATGTTTCCAAAGAGCATTTAAGAGCATATCCTTTAAGAGTGAGAACAGGTGTTTGGCTGCTGGTGAAGCTTTTCCGTCTGTGGGAAAAGTCCCCAACACCATCCATCCTGCAGATGATAGCAGAGGAGATCCTGAAATGAACCAGATGCTTCATTGGAATATTGATAGCTATGATCCTGGGAATAATCGCCATAGCTGCTGCCACTGCCACTGCAGTAGTTGCCCTGATGGAGAACATTAAGACACAGGACTTTGTTGCCAAATGGCACCACAATTCAGAGAAGCTCTGGATTGCTCAGAGACAAATTGACATTGACATTCATAATGAGTTATCAGACTTGGACAATGTTAGGAGATTAATTGCCTAATTTACAAAAACAAATTAAATTTAGATGTGATTGAAATATGACTAGTTTTTGTGTGACCCCTGTACCTTACAATACTACCAAATTTCCATGGGAGAAAGTTAAAAAAAAATTTATTAAATCATGAGAATTTGACAAATGATATCTTTTTAATTTAAAATTTTTTTATTTCTTATATAATAACTGTGTACATTAATGCAATCATGGGGTACAGTGGGCTGTTTTCATGTACATTATGAAATACTCTCACCAAACTGGTCAAGATAAGCTTCTTATCATTTTCTTAGTTTTTGAGTTAAAACGTTTGTACTCTGCTTTTAGAAAGATTCACTTGTACCCTTGTAAGATAAACCATAGAGGTGGCCCCAACAATCTCCCTCCCTCCCCCATCCACCCCCCTCACGTTGCCCTCCCCCCTTCCCATATTCTAAGGCTATAATTAGGATAGTTAGGTCATAACATTCCTATAAAAGCTATGAATTAGTTTCTAAATAGGGCTGTGTACATTGTGTACATTTTCTTCCATTCTTGAGATACTTTGCTAAGAAGAACATTCTAAGATAAACCTCAGAAGTGATCCCTCCAGACCCCTCCCTCTACCCATTTCCCCCTCCCTTCTCCCTCCCCCCTACCCATATTCTTAGGCTATTTGGTTATAGCTTTCATATAAAAGGTATAAATTAGTTTCATAATAGGGGTGTGTACATTGGATACT
>NW_003852420.1:2963616-2974386 GCF_000181295.1 Otolemur garnettii
AGCCCAGGAGTTGGAGGTTGCTGTGAGCTGTAATGCCATGGCACTCTACCCAGGGGGATAGCTTGAGGCTCTGTCTCAAAAAAAAAATAAAAAAAAATAAAAATAAATAAATAAATAAATAAATTGAGGTGCATTCTGGTTGGGTGCATATGGATAATTGAGATCTCATCATATTGAGTATTGCCCTTAACAAATATAAAGTGTCCATCTTTATCTTTGGTTACTTTTGTTGGTTTAAAACCTATTGTATCTGCGAATAATACTGCAACATCTGCTTTTTTCTGCTTCCATTACTCTGGAATATAAATGACCATCCCTTCACCCTGAGTCTATATTTGTGTTTTCAAGTAAGGTGTGATTCTTGAATACAACAGATGTCTGGTCTGAGTTTCTGTATCCAATCATCCAATCTGTGCCTCTTTAGAGGACAATTTAAGCCATTCACATTGATAGAAATTATTGATAAGCCTGGGAAAATTTTGGGCATTGATTTGCTCAAAATTCCAGTAGATATTTTTAATCCTTTTGCCATTGTGGAAATTGGAATTTGATCAAAAGTTTCTGGGTGGGTTTACTTTTATGGTGGAGGATTTCACTAGTCATTATGGAGGATAAGTTTGAGAATTTCCTGGAGAGCTGGTTTAGTTATAGCAAATTTCTTCAACATGTCAATGTCATTGAAATATTTAATTTCTCCATCATAGATGAAACTCAGTTTAGCTGGATACAGGATCCTGGATTGAAAGTTATTTTGTTTGAGGAGATTAAAGGTCGATGACCATCCTCTTCTAGCCTAAAGGTTTTCAGCTGAGAGATCTGCAGTCATCCTAATACTCTTCCCCTTGTAGGTTATGGTTTTCTTACATATAACTGCTTTCAGAATTTTCTCTTTCATCTGAACTTTGGTGAAGTTAATTATGATGTCTCTGGGGGATGTCTTGTTCTGGTTGAGTCGTGCTGGGGTTCTGAAACTATCTGCTATCTGAATTTCAGAATCTCTTGGCATGTCTGGAAAGTTCTGTTTCATAATTTCATGAAGAAGAGCCTCAGTGTTTTGTGAAGCAACTTCATCACCTTCAGGGATTCCTATAAGGTGAATATTAGTTTTCTTCGAATTGTCCGAGTGTTCTCTGAGAACGAGATCTGTTTTTCCTCTCCATGTCTTTTTATCTTTGCACTCCTGGGCGTCTTGAAAAGCTTTGTCTTCAGAGTCAGAAATCTTTTCTTCTGCTTATTGCACTCTGTTAGGGAGGGATTCCACCGTGTCTTTCAGATCCTTGAGGGCTGCAACCTCTTATCTCAGTGTTTCAAAATCTTTGATCATTTTATCTTTGAAATTGTTGAGTTCTTGAGTCATATTTTGAATAATTTCTTGAGATATCTTTTGAATAATTTCTTGAACCCCTAATTTCTTCTTTTCTTCCATTCTGTTAATCTTATTTGCTATCCACATTCTGAACTCGATTTCTGACATCCCAGCCATTTGCCTGTGGATGAGGTTTTCAATTGTGTCTGTCCCATTTTCCCTTGGAGGAGTAGATCTACTCTGGTTATTCAAGTTGCCAGAGTTTTTCCGCTGGTTCCGCCCCATGCTGAGTTTACCTTGTTTGGAGGCCTTATCAGAACTGTTCAGTTGGTGGCTTATTTTGGTTGCCCAGAGAGACAGGCAGAGTGTGTCTGTTGTCTTCTCCCAGTTCTCAGGTGCTGGGGCAAGTGGGGTGCAGTGGAATGGTAGCAGTTGCACGGGAGTGTGCATGGCTGGATTAGACTTTGTTCAGCCTGCGGGGCGACTGGGGGGACAGGAGACAGGCAGCAGTGGGATCAGTTCTAGTTCGGCCCCTCTGGGGCAACTGGTGGAACAGGGGAACTGTAGTAGCTAGATCAGTCCTAGTTCAGCACCCTGGAACAGCCAGGAGGTGGGGGAATGGCAGCAGTAGTGCAGGGTATGCAGGTGACCAGATCAGTCCTAGTTCAGCCCCACCAAAGTAGCTGGGAGGGAGCGGAGGACTCCTTGACCATTGCCCATTAAATGCATATGGCACTAGCAAGTCGATCTGTGCCCTCCCAGTGTGGGAGCCCGGAGTGGGGAACTCCCCCACCTCCATCTGTGAGACATACATGGCTCTAGAAAACAGTTCTGAGCCTGCCCAGAGTGGTAGACCCCTCCACCACCACCTGCAGGGCGCACGTGGCTTTAGCAAGCAGTTCTAGGCCCACCCAGCTTGGGTGCCTGGAGCGGGGAACTCCTCCCCTGGCCTCCATGGGGTGTGCGTGTCTCTAGCAAGCTGTTTTGGGTCTACCTGGAATACAGGACTCCTCCGCCACTGCCCACGGGATGCCTGTGGCACTAGCAAGCAGTTCTGGGCCTGCCCAGAGCTGGAGCCTAGGGCAGGGATCTCTGCTGCCCATGAGGCATGCGACTCTAGCAAGCAGTTTTGGGCCTACCCTGCTCCGTGAGGGCAAGGGACCCACCCGGCAAATGGGTTAGTCTGGGAAGGTTAATACCTCCTTCCCCACCTTGCAACCCAGTCACTCGTAATCCCCCAGGTCTGTGACCCTATTCACTCCAGTAGGCCACTGCTCCCAGGGTTTACTACTGGCAAAATCAGCCAGAAATCTGAGTTTGGCAGGGGGCCTTGCGTTTTTAAATTAGGCTTCTGTCCAGCTAGATTTCTCTGCAAGTCCTTGCATTCAGCTCTGGGCAGCAGACAAATAGCAATTTACACTCAAGTGTCAATTCTAGCCTCTGCCCTCCCACAGCCTTTGTCTGAGGGGGATTACACCCTGAGGGCTGCTACTTTACTTAGGAAAGTTCTCAGCGTTTTGCCTGTGGCTGCTGTCCAGAACCTCTGCTTGCCCAGAGAGACAGGGCTGGAATGGCATCAGTTTGCAGCTCAGGATTCCACTGTTGCTGTATTGGCATCCCCTGAGCCGACCTTCCTCTCCTCACGCCTGTACCACAGTCAGCACAGAGCAGCACCAGCCCTTTCCCCCTCCACTTCTCTCAAGGAGATGCCCAAGAATCTGGATTCCATAGGTAACAATCCTCCAGACCTTGGAGTGAGTGGGTGGGGACTCCTTGGAATTCAATGTTGCAGCGGAGGAATATATACAGATTTATACAGTTTTACAGTTTTATGCCTGGCTGGAGGGTGCTGTGGCACGCCAGCAGGGGTAGGAGGTCCTGTTTTTAGGGGGTCTCTCCCGTGGGATAGAGTGGGAGGAAGTTTGAACTCTGCTCGCTTGTTTGCATGGAGTAAACTGCGAGCCCTTGTTGTGGGGGAGGGGACTCCCGTCCGCTTGGTGGTGGACTTTGTACCTTTTGGTTGTATTTTTGAGGTCGCAGCTTGCCTCAGGAAGGTTAAAGTGCACTCTTCAATATTCTCTCTTGGCTCTGCTCCAAACCATCAGCTAACTTGCTAAACTTCTGTCCTTTAAGCCTCCTTCTGGATGGGAGCTTCTGTAAAAAGCTGGCTGCAGTCCAGATTCATACCTTTTAAAATAAACTTAGTATCCTTTATTTGTGGCTAGGAAGACCAAGGCAATGATTATATGCACATAGCCTGCAAGAATTCTCACATTGGACTACAAGATAAGAATTTGAACCAGTAGATTTAGACAGAAAGGAGACAAATGGGACTCTACATAGACTTGTAGTGTAAAGTAATGTTTATTTGTCTGTGCAGTGCACACTTTGGGCTTCAAATACAGGGACAGACAGCACTGCTGGGAGGTTTCTTGTGGCAGTCATCTTATCCCAGGCTCCACATTTTATCCTTGTACAGAGTGACGTCCTTGTAGACCCAGAAGTGGTTCAGCCTGTGGTGCTGGCATTCTGGGTTGACCTGAAGAGGAAGATGTAAGATCTGAAAAACCTCTGTGGGGTTGTGAGAACGATTTGGAGATGAGGGGCCTGGGCTTAAAACAAGCCCCACTCTGTGGATGTGTGTCTCTGCTGGGGAAAAATGCTCACAGTGTTCACATGAACAAGGTTGTGAGTCTTAAAAAAAAAGAGCCTGGCCCTATGGCTGGACTCCCAAACTGGAGGCCACACTGGGTACTCATATCCTCATTGGAACATGAGCTCTGTGAAGAGAGGTACTTTGACTACTGAGTGAGTCCCCAGCTCCTAGAGCAACACCTAGTGCTCAGTAGGCATCCAGCATATAGTTGTGGAAGGAATAGAAAGAAAGAGTATGTGGAAGGGACACACAGAGACCTCAGTACAAGTGAGCAGCTACACATAAGTCTCATAAAATCTATGCGGTGCGATTAACTGCAACTGTTAACAAAAGACAAGAGGCTGAGTGTTTCTCATTGATTGTGGCTTCCCCTGGGCCAGCTCCCCTGGGAGCCCTGTATTTGTCTGATCAAGCCTCCTCTGCCCCTAACCAGGCCACCTTGAGACTCTAGCTTCATTACCAGTAAAGGCTACACAACACCTGACATATTGCTTTGATGTGTACTGTGCTCTCCTATTATGCCAGTAGCACCTTCTAGGGGCCTGATTCCCAGGATTATAGTGTTGATCAAGCATGGAGCATTTGCAGAGCCTTTGTAACTCTAGAATGCTGAGTTGGGGTAACATGCAGTCTTTCATCTGCAAAGCCTAGGAGGGTCTGGGCAAGTCAAGCCAGGCAGGCTGAGCCATAGTTGTTCTTCCTGTGCTGGTGAGCTCCCAGGAAATGTCCTGCAGGATCAAAAAGGCAGCATTCCACATCTACACTTGGCACTCTCATGAGTCAGGTGTTTAAGGAAATAAAGATTGGTGAGTTAATAAAGTGGTGCTTTGAGATATTTTCTAAGTGACTTAATCATCCCACTTGGTAGATTTCTGTCTTTACTGGGACCATCCTTCACTCACATCCCTCCTTCTCCCCTAACAAAAGTTCTTTCCTTGAGCACACTCCACTCAGGCTCTCTGAGGTCTTTTTCAACTAGGTCTGACTTTTGGGATTCCACACTGACCTCTGCATTGTCCACTTTTAACAGTTTCATCAGAACCTGCCACTCTCAATGTCTGAACACCCACGTGGAGTCCCACATCATTCACCATCCTTCCCCAGATGATGTCTTGTATGCTGGCCTCCCTTTAGTGAAAATCAAGTAGACAGACATTATCCAGAAGCTACCTCCAACCATGATATTTTTTGGAGTCTCTGTCCATCACAGGCCCCACCCTACTCCTTGTATGTACATTCCCACTTGCTCATGCTGTGTGCAGTCTCTCACTACAAAACCCCATCATGGTGCTTTTGCCCTTTACGACAGTTTCTGTCTGTGTACAAGTCTTCCCTCTCCTTTGTAACAATCACCGATTCATTATTCATTTTTATATTAAATGACTGTCCTTTATTTCCCTTTTGGTTAGTATTTTTCCCATTTTAGCTATTAGTTAGGCCTCCCCCTTCCCTTTGAGTGGGAACTTTTTCTCCACCTCTCTAAACACACCTTTCTCTTGTGGACTGTATTGTTCATTGTGTCCATGGTGTGGCTCTGATTGGATTCTTCTGTCTCCCCCAGTATCCTCTCTCCACAGCCATGCCCCATATCTGAAGGGGAGCCATTGCAAATGATCAGCTAATTTACTCTCCTCTTCACTCCTAAAACTTGAGTTGTTTGTTCACATCTGTGTGATGAGGCCTACAGGAGAGCTCCATGTCATGGACTGGAATTGTGTAAACTAATGAGAAGGCCTGGCTGCTTAGGTAGGATTCAGAGAGTGACATGACATGGAGAGTTATCGGGAAGGGAACACCCTGGAAAGTCCATCAGTTTGCGGAGGCAACGGAGCCAGAGGAGGAGCTGGGAGAGACACCTCATTGGTTCTAGGTAGGGTTCTGTGTCTTCCTTCCTGTTCTTCTTTTTATTTATTTATTATTTATTTATTTATTTTTGGTACAGATAGTGTGGATAGAAAGCTAAACTACCCTACATAAAATTCAGTGTGGGGGCAGAGGACACAACATCAGGTGTCACAAACAAAGCCAATTGTGGAGGACAGGGACACATGCCATGTTATACAGAAAACTATGTTCTCAGGCTCCATAGCACCTGACAGAGAAAGTTATGGAAAAGGTGGGGAGAAGGCAGGTCCCATTTCCCTGTACTGAAATGAGTGTGGCTTCTGACATCAGACATATCTGCAGGTCTACAACTCTTATGCCATACAAGTCTCCAGAGAGAAATGACTTCCATGAAGGGACTGACCCTGAGCTTTAGAGTCCATGTCACTACTAGCCTGCCAAGTGGCCTCATTCCTCTGGCCCTCACTCTTCTCATCTGTAAAATGGGAGGGAAACATCTACCTCAGCAAGGTGACTGAGAATGAAGAGAAGAGAGGTGACTCAGCAGACAGCAACGGGGCATGTGCCTAACAGGAGGCTGGGTTGGGGGATGACTTGAATGAACAGGAATAGGAGGAGGAGGGGGCTGAGGATGGGAAATTGGAAGGCTTTTTTCCATCATCATTCAGCTCTACTCAACACTCCTGTGAAGACAAGTGAGTAGCTAGGTTGTGGGGGAGAGTGTGGAGGAAGAGAGCAGTGAAATGGAGTCTGGGGCTGAGCCTGCAAAACAGCAGGATGTTTCTTAGTCATCTTCTGAGATGTACTCTACAGTCCTGTGGAGACCAGTGAGTAACTGGGGTATGGGGGACAGCATGAGGAAGAGAGTGGCAAGATGGACGCTGTGGCAGAGGCTGGGAAACAGTGGAAAGTTTCTTAGTCATCTTCTGAGATGTACTTGATGCTCCTATGGAGACCGGTGAGTAACTGGGGTGTTGGGGAGAGCATGGAGGAAGAGAGCGGCAAGGTGGAGGCTGGGGTGAGTCTGGGAAATAGTGCAAAGTTTCCTAGTCATCTGAGATGTACTTGACACTTGTGTGGAGCCAGTGAGTAACTGGGGTGTGGGGGAGAGCATGGAAGAAGAGAGCGGCAAGGTGGAGGCTGGGGCTGAGGCTGGGAAATGGGGGGTATTTTCTTCATCATTGCTGAGTGTTATTCCCACTCCTCCAGAGACCAGAGAGTAACTGGGGTGTGGCCAGAACTCACGTGGCCTTTAACTCACTCCCATACCTCGCATCACTCAGTGGCCTTCATGACATATGCAGGTGCCTCCCTTAGGTCTAGTGGGTGGGCCCAGCAGCCAGGAAAATGATTCCAGTTTCCAAGGTTAAGAGTGACTGTGGGAAATAGCAAAGAGAAGAAATGAAGATGAAATATTAGTCCTTGTTCTTGGGAACTCATTGGTTTTTTGCCCCAAACAGGCAAAGATTATTCAAAGGGCTAGGATAGAGGTCAGGGCTTGGACCTTTGTTTTCATGCCTTACTCTTACCTGGGAGCAGAACACAGAGCAGGGCCAGAGTTGTCAGGATGACTGCCCACTCCTGAGCACCCCATCATGACATTGGACTTTCCTCATTATAAACCAACCAAGGTACAAACTAATGCAAAGCATAATTTCAAAAGCCAAATCATAAAAAGCTGTCTATTTTGCTTCAATGAAAGTATATATTCACAACGTGGGTGCTCTCCTGTATATTTAAGATTTCGGATGTGAAGTGCAGGGAGTTTCCCCCCCAACTCCAGCATATGAGGTCTGGGGGTGTGTGAGAGAAGCTTTTCTCACCTTTGGGACCCCATACCAGCCCACATCCTCAGGGCTTCTTCTTAGGGGCCCTGTCAAGCTACACCAATTCTTCTACCCCTCACCCCTGAGAAGGGGATTCATGTAAACATGTGCGTGGAGCTCTTTGAGGTATTGTTCCAAGAAGATTGGCTTCTGGGGAAGTCTCAATGCGGTCCTCCCCTTTTGCCATCCTGCCATTGCCATGGCGCTGCATGTCTGACCTCTCTCTGCACCCTCAGGTGGCTGTCCTGGTGCCGGCATCCTTGGTCTCCAAGCAACAGCTTCCCGCAATAGGACCCTTCTTAGTTACATCACCTGGGAGCCCCCACTCCCCAACCTGGATACATCCTGCCCTGCTTCCAAGCTTAGGGTCTCTATTTCATGCCCCACTCCTTTCCAGTGCTCTATTCACCTACCTGACTTCTTAGGACCCAGCCTAGTTACTAGAACTGTCCTGAGAGAGCCCAGGAAAAGACTGGCCAGCAAGTGGCAGAGCAAGGAGGTCATGGTCATATCACAGACCTACCTCCGTCAATCATTTCCTAAAAAAGACTTTGGAAGGAGTCAGAAACCTCTGCTATGGTAAAGCAGAATGTATACTAAGAGGGAAAAATGACTGAAGAAAAACTAACATTCAGGATGTGTTATTGAACTCAAAATACACCAAGTATTATCATTCCAAAGTTTTAATATAAAAATTATTGAGGGATTACACACTGGTTTTTGATACTGTCTCAAATTAGGTGCACATTTCACCCTTCATGGCACATGTCAAGTGCTCGTTAGCTGTACATGGGCACAATACTTCCAGATTTCTTGAATTTACCCTTTCAGAAGTATCTCTATGTTCCATGCAAAATTGATTTTGGAGTATAGTGTGATGTAGGAATGCAGCTTAGTATATTTTCCAGATAAGTATACAACTGACACAGCACCAATTTTTGAAAAGACCATCCTATCCCTACTCTTCTGCTCTGCTAGCTTTGTCTCAAAGTAAGTGTCCACACATGTGTCAGTCACTTATCTGCTGCTATCATCTGGGTGGCAAGTTCCACCCCCATTTTGCATAAGATACTTGTCAAGAGCAGAAACTCCCCGGTATGGTTCTAGAATCCTGGAGGACACTAATCAAGTCTGTAAGGAATCAGATGAAAACATACAAAGAAAAGCCAATCGGGAGTCCCCACGTATCAATAGCAGAGCCTGAGCTCTGTGTGAGTGCTCAGGGCCCACCCTGTCCTGACTCATTTTACCCCAGCCCCTGCCCTCCTTGACACCAGATGGGATGCTTTCCACTCCACACTCTCCTCTACCTTCTCCAAATTTGCTGTGTGTTCACAGACCACCTCCCATGTAGAGGACAGTCGAACGTGCCGAGGCTCATGCAGGAAAGAACAGATGGCCTAGAAAAGGAAATTGTGAAAGGCATCCCTGGCATCTGAAGAGCATTAACACTGAGGTGGAGGTCCCACACAGATAGGAGTGAGACAAGCAAGGAGCTGGTGGAAGACAAGAGGGCCTGAACTGTCACAGACTTAGGATGTTTTTGTTTTTCCCTTGACTGCCATTGGCCCACTAGCTAGGCTTGGAATCAACAGTGCAGAGGATTTCTGGCAGATCTGGGCTGGAGAGACTAGAGAGTGGGCTGAGACTACAGTCCAGAGGCCTAGACAGAAGGGATAGGAGGAGCAGAAGAGGTATGGAAGGAGGAGGAGTGAGGAATGGGAACCAGACAGGAGACAGTAGTGAGGCTATCAGTGAGGAACGAAGGATTTTGGGAGCTTGTAGAGCTCCTGGACAGTATAGTGAGAATGGGGGACATTAGTAAGAGGGACAATAGTGGTGGAAGGAAAATTAGAAGGAACTGTGTGTTTTAAGGGAGGCTAACAGCAGGGATGATGAATACAAAGGGCAAAAACATGGTTTGGGGGACAGCATGAAGGAATAGGACCTCAACAGGAGCTGAGGATGGGAAAATGGATGCAGATTTTTCTTCATTGTAATTTTTGTCATGGAGCAAATGTTTCTCAAAATGAGTATCTGGGTGGACCCAGAATTCCTCTGGACTTTATGTCACTCCTCCCCCTGGCATCATTCAGTGCCCTTTATGACATTGTAGGCCTTTCTCTTAAGGGTTCATCAACCAGGAAAATGGTTCCTCTTGGCAGAGTTAAGAATTATTGTGTGGGCTCAGCACCCGTACCTCAGTGAGTAGGGCATCAGCCACATGCACCAAAGGTAGCAGGTTCGAGCCTGGCCCAGGCCTGATAAAAACAATGACAACTGCAACCAAAAAATTGCCAGGCATTGTGGGGTTGCCTGTGTTCCCAGATACTCGGGAGACTGAGGCAAGAGAATCTCTTGGGCCCAAGAGTTTGAGGTTGCCGTGAGCTGTGATGCCACGGCACTCTACCAAGGGTGACATAGTGAGACTCTGTCTCAAAAAAAATATTTTGGGAAATAAGCAAGGATAAGAAATGCAGATGTAATATGCGTTCTTGGAATCCCATATAGTGTTTCCTCAAAGTACACAGAGATTGTTCAATGCACTGTAATCAACTCCATATGCCAAGAAAGTAATTTTAGAATAATTTTTGTAGTTCTCCTATGTTTCAAGTTCCCTTGTTTCTCCCCCTGAGGGTATGTTCTTCTTTTACCATGGTAGAGTTGAAAATCTGCATGGATAAGGTGCGAGTTTCACTCAGAAATGAGAATGTTAATTTATAGCTCTGCAAGCCTTCCTCAAGAGAACGGAAAGAGAGGAAGTTAACAACTTAACGGGACATCTTAAGCAACTGGAAAAGGAAGAACAGTCCAATCCCAAACACAGCAGAAGAAAAGAAATAACCAAAATTAGAGCAGAATTAAATGAAATAGAGAAAAAAAAGGATTATAGAACAGATCAATAAATCAAAAAGTTGTTTTTATGAAAAGGTTAATAAAATAGATAAACCTTTGGCCAGCCTAACCAACAAAGAAAGAGTAAAATCTCTAATCTCATCAATCAGAAATGGTAAAGATGAAATAACAACAGATCCCCTAGAAATTCAAAAAATCCTCAATGAATATTACAAGAAACTTTATTCCCAGAAATCTGAAAATCTGAAAGAAATCGACCAATACTTGGAAGCACGCCATCT
>NW_003852420.1:2975504-2976659 GCF_000181295.1 Otolemur garnettii
CCAGACCTCAGACTATACTATAAATCGATAGTACTTAAAACAGCATGGTATTGGCACAAAAACAGAGAGGTAGATGTATGGAACAGAATAGAAAAGCAACAGATGAATCCAGCTACCTACTGTTACCTCATCTTTGACAAACCAATTAAAAACATTGAGTGGGGAAAAGATCCCTATTTAACAAATGGTGCTGGGCGAACTGGCTGGCGACCTGTAGAAGACTGAAACTGGATCCACACCTTTCACCATTAACTAAGATAGATTAACTTTTCACCATTAACTAAGAAAGTGCAGGGAAAACACTTGAAGAAATCGGCCTGGGCGAATTTTTTATGAGATGGACCCCATGGGCTATTGAAGCAACATCAAAAATACACTATTGGGACCTGATCAAACTAAAGAGCTTCTACACAGCCAAGAACACAGTAAGTAAAGCATGCAGACAGCCCTCTGAGTGGGAGAAAATATTTGCAGGCTATGTCTCCAACAAAGGTTTAATAACCAGAATCCATAGAGAACTCAAACGCATTAACCAAAAAAAAAAGTGATCCCAACGCAGGGTGGGCAAAGGACTTGAAGAGAAATTTCACCAAAGAAGATAGGCGTACGGCCTATAGATATGAAAAAATGCTCACCATCCTTAATCATTAGAGAAATGCAAATCAAAACTACCTTGAGATATCACCTAACTCCAGTAAGATTGGCCCATATCACAAAATCACAAAATCCCAAAACCAGAGTTGCTGGCGTGGATGTGGAGAAAAGGGAACACTTATACACTGCTGGTGGGAATGCAAACTAATACATTCCTTTTGGAAAGACGTCTGGAGAACACTTAGAGAACAAAAAATTGACCTGCCATTCGATCCTACAATTCCTTTATTAGGTATATACCCAGAAGATAAAAAATCACATTACAATAAAGATGTTTGTATCGGAGTGTTTATTGCAGCCCAATTCATAATTGCCAGATCATGGAAGAAGCCCAAGTGCCCATCAATCCACGAATGGATCAATAAACTGTGGTATATGTACACCATGGAATACTATGCAGCCCTAAAGAAAAAATGAAGACTTTACCTCCTTCATGTTTACATGGATGGAACTGGAAAATGTTCTTCTTAGCAAAGTATCACAGGAATGGAAGAAAAAGTA
>NW_003852420.1:2976815-2987035 GCF_000181295.1 Otolemur garnettii
TAGAACTAGAATATAAATGTTTTGACACAATGACTATGCAAATGACATGAAATTTATGTGAACCAGCTTGATGAAAGTATTTCAAAATGTATATGAAAACACTACACTGTACCCCATGTTTGCATTAATGTATACAGCTATCATTTAATAAAAAAAAAAAAGAAGCCCAAATGCCCATCAATCCATGAATGGATCAACAAACTGTGATATATGTACACCATGGAATACTATGCAGCCCTAAAGAAAAATGAAGACTTTACCTCCTTCATGTTTACAAGGATGGAACTGGAAAATGTTCTTAGCAAAGTATCACAAGAATGGGAGAAAAAGTATCCAATGTACACAGCCCTATTATGAAACTAATTTATAGATCTCAAATGAAAGCTACAACCTAATTCTAGCCTAAGAATATGGGATGGGGGTGGGGTAGGGGAGGGGAGAAGGGCGAATGGGTGGTGGGAAGGTGACTGGAAAGATCACCTATATGGTCTGTCTAACAAGGGTACAAGTGAACTTTTCTAGAATTAGAGTATAAATGTTTTAACACAATAACTAAATAAATGACACAAAGTCTATGTTAACCAGTTTGATGAAAATTTTTCAAATCGTATATGAAAACACTACATTGTACCCCATGTTTGCATTAATGTATACAGCTATTATTTAATAATAATAAAAAAGGAAAGAAATTAGAATGTTTATGAAGAAATTTTAACACTTGACTAACATTTTTTATTTAGTATAGAAGGATAGTATGATATTTTTATCCTATTCTACAGCTGCTGAGAAACAGCATATAGTTAATAGATGCTCCATGCTAAACTAGTAGCAGCCTGCCAGTAATCAGAATCTCTATCCTGCTGCCAAAGCACTGTTGGCCACTGATACCAGGTGGAATACCAATTAAGACAAGCCAGACATGTTAGATAGGTAGCTAGAGTTTATAGCCAAAATTGTCTTACAGAGGGCATGAGAGATACCCAAATTACTTTTCAACCATGAACTTTTCTAAGTTGGCAGAGTTGACACAGGGAGAGGGTGAGAGAACCCAGTCATGTTCAGCAGAAGGCTGGTGGAAGCAATCCAATAGTATACTAATCTAGACCCTGAATTAGCAGAGAGGAGAAGTGTGTCAAGTATCAATTTTATTAGTCTGCCTCTAACATTCACAGAAAGCTACAATGCAAGGTGTTAGGGCCACAGAGTGACCCGTAAGAGTTAGTTAATTTAACTACCTCAGTGTTGCAACAACTGGTACTTGGTTGAGGCAGAGAATGTTTGCCAAAAAGCAAATATGTTAGGAGCCACAGTTGTGGCGAATCTCCATGGTCCAGTGACAGACAAAAGTGGTGTCTGACCACAGATTGTGCTGCAGTTGTGAGAAGCCTGGACATCTGCAAGAGGAGTGCAGGCAGATGCCAAATGTAGGTAAGAAGATGGGTCAAGTGCATCAAGGAGGAGTTTATCTGACAGACTCAGCCTGAGAACCCACCATCCTGGAAGTGAAGGGCCAAGGTTCTAAGCAGCTCCTGTCATCACTGTAAGACCAAAACCTTGAGTTGTGTGGACTGTGCTGGTAAGCTCATCACATTTATGCTGGACACAAGAGCAGTTTATTCAGTTTAGTCATCCTTCGGAGATGCCCTCTCTTCCTCCTCTAGCTTAGTTGTTGGCATAGGCAGGCAACTTATCCACAAGTACTCTACTTGCTGTACTTTATAGCTGATTGACCTAGGGTCCCAGAACTTTTGTCAGGTTGAGATTTCTTAGGCATATTAAGAACTATTTTGACCTTCCCTAGGGAAGACAAAAAATCCAAATATAAATAATGTGTCACCTGAGTTAGCTAAGGAAAGTCTGCCCACCAGAGCAAAAAATGTTACTCCAGTAAAAATAGAGGTTAGGCCTGGTGTGGGATACTCCCAAAGAGCATAGTACTGCCTCTCACTCACAGGACATCAGGGGCCTGGACACTGTTATCCAGCAGCTAAAGGAAGTGGTGATGCTCATAGCCTTTTCTCCTCCCTGAAATGTCCCTAGCCAGGCTGTACAAATGGCAAATTAAGGCAAGTTCAAATTTAAAAGCAATAAATGAGATAGTTGTGCTTGTATATTTATACTTATGGTCCCTGATACTTAACTTTCTAATATCTAAGTCCCTGCTGAGACTCAATATTATTCAAGTTTTAGATTTAAAAGATTCATTTTTCCTTTCCCTTTACACTCAGAGTCTCAGCTGTGTTTTCCTTTTGTGTGGACAGATCCACATACTGGACATTCTACCCTAGTTAATGTGTACTTTATTCCCACAAGGATTTTGAGACAGTCCCGGACTATTAAGAAATGTTTTAAGCAAGCTATTCAGGAAACTGAATATAGTTCTTTCATGTGTTCTTACCCAAAATGTGGATGACTTAATGATTTGTAGTCCCTTCTATAAATCTTCTGTTAAAAGTGTCAGACTAGTCCCACAAATTTTTCTTGAAGAGAGATTTAAGGCGTCCAGAGAAAAAGCTCGATTATGAAAGCCTCAGCTTCCTTATCTAGGATTTATCCTTCCACATGGGGAAAGATGCTGTCATTAAAATGTCAAAACAATCCGTTCACTCACTAGTCCTTCTACTAGGAAACAACACAGAGAATTTTGGAGAATAACAGGATACTGTCAGATATAGATTCCTAGATAGAGCTTGCTAAAACACTATAAAATGCTTTAAAGGGGAAACATGTTATAGTGCTCCTATCCCACAAGAGTTCCCACAATTCCAATTTTAATTATATGCATTGTGGAGACAAATACAGAAGTATTACTATGGGTTAAGGAGCAAAAAGAAGCTTACCAAATCTCATAACAACCCTTTGCAAAGCAGCTGCTCTTGAAATACAAAATTTTGAAAAAACATTCCTTCTGTAAGTGACAGAAAAATGTAATGTGGCAGTAGAAGAGAAGAGACACAGCTGGTGCCAAATGACCACAGTGTCCTTGGGTAGTTAAAGCTGCAGTTGTATTACTAGAAGAGGCCCAGACACTGACTCACTAGAGCTTTAACAGTTCAAGCCTCCTGCAGACCTTGGCCCTAGTTTTAATCAAAAAAGTGGACTGTGGATGTCAAATAATCAGATGCTGAAATAATAGTTTATGTTTTTAAATTCTGAATGTTAAGCTTGAAGTTTGTTAAATGCTGAATCCTTGTATTTTTATGTGAATATTTCTGGAGAAGTTGAAACTTGGGTTCAGGATGTTTTGAACACTGCCAAGCTATAAAAAGACAACAGAAAACAGATAACAGGAGATGCTTGGAACACAATCAAAAGCTCCTTCCTTCAGTTACATGGTTTTTGCCCATTGTGAGTGCAATAGTAACCATTAGAATACTGCTTGTTTAATCTTCTTGTTAAGTTTGTATCCTGTAGACTTCAACAATTCTACATGCAGATGATGATGATGCAAGGTTCCAAGTGCATCCCGGTGGAGCCCCTGGATGTCTGAGCACCTTCCTTGAGCCCCAGTCCCTAAGAACAGGGTGAGATAGGCTGAGGAGAGGTCCCTATAGGCAGACCTTCACCCATGGTCAGCAGGAAGCAGCTTTCAACGGTCATCGCCCTTTTCCCGTCAAGATTTCAGGGCCAAATCTCCCCAGGGGTTAGGACAGGTAAGGAACAGGGCAAGAAGGAAAAAAACAGACAATACTTATCACAAAGGAACCCACTTCACCCAAGGTAGAGCTAGACCTAAAATAGCTGCTATCAGATAATAGGACACCTGGGAACAGAGCAGGATCTAAATGTCAAACCACGACAGCTTCTGTGGTTTCTGACAACTAGGATACACAGTCCCAACTGTGTATCCAACTCTAAAATTGACTTTTTGTAGTTGAGACCGTCATTGTAACATCATTTATATTTGTCTCCACAAATGCATATAATTAAAAATGGAATTCTGGGAACTATTGTGGGATAGGAGCACTATAATATTAGAAATAAATAAATATGAGCTTAGCAATGAATAGAACTATAAACAGACAGAGCAAAGCTATGGCTGAAAACATAAATAGTCCTAGGGAAAATGAGAAGGGTCCATCCTCATTAGCAAAAGGAAACCCACACCTCCCTCTCACATGTGTTCTATGTACTTATAAACTGAGGTGTGATCTTTTTTGATAATAAATTTATGTGTGTTCTATTAACTTACTTACATGTAAAATAAAACCTGCCTAGTTGCACTGCTGTGTTGACTTGCTCTTTTTGCAAGGTCTGCTCATGATGCTGAGTTTCCTCTTTTTGTGTAGCCAAGACCAAGTACTTTCAGTTTCTGGGGGCCAGTTGCTAGTGGCACCCAGAGACAGCCCAAATCATGACTGGGGACTCTGAGACCCTTAACAGAGAAGGTTCAGGGGAAGATGCCTGTGTGTTAGGAAGTTTGTTACATAACCCTGAGGTGTCAGTTACTCCAAAGGGGATCCTGCCAGGGGAAGGATGGGACAGGGTAGAAAGTTCAGTTAGTGTAGGACAGACAGTGTGTGTTCATACCTCAGGGTCTCTTCTCCACTCACAGAGGGTCCTGGCTCACTCTTTGACAGGTATTGTTCCTATACTTTGTGTGGTTTTGGCTTGCAATGAATGCATCCTAATAGGGATGGCTTTGGGTTTGGATGCTCCACTGTTTGGTTCTTAGAACTGGTAGGGTGAGATTGAATTGGGGTTCCCAGGTAGTAGAGATAGATCCTTACCAAAGCTCTAGGCTTTGTAATTGTGGCTTATCTCCTACAAGCTTACAAAGGTCCCTTTCAGAGTTTTCGCAGGAGACTCTGAGGACCTACTTGGTAAGACAGTGCAGGCTACTTCTGTTTTGGTATCAGCCAGCCTCTACCCTGTCCTAAGAAAGCACACCATTAGATTTAAATCTTAACTGTGAAGAGATACAAACAGCTGTGGCGCCCAGCTCCCACCCTTCAGTTCTTTTCCACTACAGAACTTCAAAGGTCAACCTCAGGATGTCCCCGAGTGGACAGCCCGAGATGTGGGTTCCAACCTAATTGTCTCTGGAGTGCAAACCCTGCCCAACAGAGAGGGATTCAAGGACAATTCAAAGCACAATTGGAGCCAGGGATCCACACTCCCACCTGCCAGACTCAGTCCACATTATTGTCTGCTTCTCTGCTCGCAGGCCCAGCTGGAGCCAGGGGCAACACCCCCGCCCACCGGTCTCAGTCCACATACAGCTAGCGCTGAGATAGAGTCTCGAGTATTTCTTGCCAGACCAGGTGGAGTCAGGGGACCACGCACCCCCTTGCCAGTCTCAGTCCACTGTCAGGCGAGCCTCTGCTTGCAGGCTCTGTTGGAGACAGGGTACCAGGCCTGCCCTCTGATCTCAGTCCACACACATCTAGCCTTTGCTTGCCAGACCAGATGGAGTCAAGGGACCACCGCCCTCTGCCAGTCTTAGTCCACTGCCTGGCAAGCCTCTGTTCGCAGGCTCTGTTAGAGTCAGGGCGCCACACTCCACCCACGGGTCTCAGTCCTCACCTGGTAAGCCTCTGCTCACCAGACCTGCTGGAGGCAGTGGAGCATGCCCTAGCCCTCAGGGCTTGGTTCACACCCAGTAAGCCACAGCTTGAGGGTTCTGTTGGAATTGGGAGACCACGCCCTTACTCTCAGGTTACAGTCCACACCTATCAAGCCTCTGCTTGCAGGCCTAGCAGGGACCAGCCCTGTCTGCCAAACTCAGTTCATAGGGGGCAACCACTCTCCTGCTGTGGGTGCTGTCAGAGCTGGCGGTTCCCGCCGGACACAGCCCAAACTGAGGGTCAACACTACCACTGGCCAGGCATAGTCATAACCAGGGGACTGCTCCTCCTCTCGCCGAGTGTCCCTTTCTTTCCACACCCTCTTTTTTTCCCCGTTAGTCACAGATTCCATCCTGATGGTTGGCAGACCTCACTGTGCCCAGGTCTCCCTATGGGGGCAGGGGGCAGAACTTCAGATGGCCACACCAGGGGGAAAGGGTGGACCGAGAGTTTGGACTTCTGGGGAAAAATATCTGTTCAATTTTATGCCTGGCAGGGTGGTGTCTAGGTTCGTAAGTGGGACCTCCCTGGAGAAAGAGACCTGGAGTTTCGTGGCTCTCTCTAGCGAGGTAAAATGAGAGGTCTTTTGTTCCAGGCTCCTTCACAGATAGCCTGCGGCAGGCCTCCTGCTTGGGGGAGGGGTCTCCCGTCCTCTAGTCTATACGCTTTGTACCTGTAATTTATTTTCTTGAGTGCTCTTCCATGGAGTTACAGCTTGCCGAACTTCTTTCTTGGCTCAGCTCCCTGTCTTTGGCTTCCTAGAGTCTGATTCCGTCCAGTTTTTCTTCCTTTTCTCAGGAGCCTCTGACGAGGGTTGTTGCCAGTCGGCCATCTTCCCAGAATTCCCATTCGGTTCGGCTCACTCCATCACCAGCTCAGCACCGGTGCTCATTCTTAACACCGGGAGCCAAGAACCAGGGAACATCTAAATCCAGAGGAACCAAATATTTTGGTGCCTAAACTCAGGATTGAAAGAGAGGCACTTCGACCGGCAGAGATCTCACAGGCCACCGAGGCTTGTACAAAGGTCTTTATTGTTGGGGGAGGGAGGCTGCAGAGTAGCACCAAGAAGGAGAGATAAGAGAAGAGAAAAGAGGAGAGAAAAGAGGGGAGAGAGATAAGGAGAGAGTGGGGAAGAGAAGAGAGAGAGAGAGGGCAGAGGAGAAAGGCAGGGAGAGGGGGAGAGAGAGAGAGGGAGGAGAAACGTACTCTTATATAGAAGTCTCAGAATGGCGAAGGGATGGTGGAATGACCAACAAGGAGTTATTCCTCCAGTGGAAAGAGCCGTTAGGGGCGGGCAGCGGGTAATTGGAACAGAGTAATGAGGTAAGCCACTCCCTGTGCTTGGGGAAGAGTTGTAACTTAAAGAGTAGGAAGGGGCTTTGGGGGGGAAGGGGCTTTCTGAGACATTTATCTAACAAGGGTTTCCTGTTCATTCTGGGGGACCCCTCGGAGCTCTGGTAAGGTGAGGTTGCAGAGTGATGTGGTTTTGTTGGAGACGTTTTGTGTACTTTGGTGGAGGCTGTCTTTTGGATTTATTGGAGACTTTTTGTGTGTGTATGTTGGAGATGGCTTTGTGTGATTGTCAGAGACTCCTTTTTTTGTTTATTTTTAGAGGCTACATTTCTTTTTGTGTTTGTTACAGGCCACTTAGCAGCACTGTTTCTGTGGCATCCTGTTTCCCCCTTTTCCTCTGTTTGATTCCTAAACTCACAGAACCTCTGTTTCTCGCTCCTCCCCACTCCTACAGGAGAAAAATTATATTCCCTGTGTATTCTACAGGTTCTCTGGTTAAGTTCTTGCACATTCTTTTTCTGTTGTTTCCCAGTTGCCCTGCCCCTGACTGTAATGCTCTGCTAGATATATTGCAACACTTGTAGTCCTGTTTTCCCTCTTTTCTCTGCAAACCTCTGAGCTTTTGTTTTCTTTCTTAATTACCTCTGACATTGATGGGTTTGGCCGTGAATGCTTTGCTAATGGGGTGGGGGAAGAGAACTAATTGTTCTTATTAGTTCCCTGCCGGGGAGAGGTTTCCCTACCCCTATGTCTGACAAAAATCCTGTTCAGAATGAGGGGGTGATGAGGGAGTGATGAGTGCATCCCAGGCTGCGGCCCACATAGATGTCTCCTTAAAATCAGGAATGACTAAGGTAGATGGTCTAAAAAGAAAAATGTATATTTTCTTTTGTGTCTCAGAACCAGAATTTGGGAAAACACATTGGGTCTATGTCTATGTGATTTTTGATAAATAGGACTAATTTCTGGCGTGGCTGGTTTAGTGAGAACAGCCAGGCCTTCTAAGTTATCAGCAAATACGCACATGTGTTTAATTTTGAAGGTCTTACCAGTGTGAATGTGTGGTTTTCATAAGTTATAGGATAAATTGGATAAATATAAAGAAAAAGTGCTTACCATGGTGGGGGCGGAGCATGATGGCAGATGGGAAAGATACTGAGCTGAGCTCTCCTGGGACTACCGGGAAGAGGGAGAGGGTTGGAGCATACCCAGCTAGGAATATTGGCATGGAGTGGTAGTTCAGGGTGTGCAGCGAGGTGGTGGACTACTGGTCTTGGGTGCAAGCCAGAGCTGCGGAAACCCAGCACAGCAGGCAAGTTTCTGCAAGTCTGCCCTGGGTACCAGTGGCAGCAGCGGTGGTGGCTAGCCCTCTCACGGAGGTCCCAGAAGAAGCCTTTCACAGTTTTTGGTTCTGAGGGGAAGCTAGGCAAGTGGAAAGATTGGAGAAGTGTGCATTCCCGAGCAGAATTTGGTGGCCAGATTGGGGTGCTGTGTCTGCAGTGGTTCTGCTGCAGTTTGGCTGAGCATGAGACATCCATACAGGGAGAGTTCCCTGACAGGGGTCCGCCATTGTAATAAAGGTAGCCAGAAGGTTGTGAGGGTGGGCCTCTTGCTGGGGGCCTAAGGTGCTGCAGTGAGAGTTCCACCTGAGGGGAGGAGGCCTACATCAGTGACAGGTCCAGGGACTCCTGCACTCCACGGGAACTGTTGTAGGTGGAATCTCTGAAACCCGCCTCTGAAGAAGTGTTGAGAGCTATGGAATCCCAGATGGGCACGATATGAGTGCTGAGTGGCTAAATAGGGGATCACCAGCAACAAGTGAGCAGGGAAACAGGTTTAAGCCTGGGAACCAGAGAGAGGTTAACAGCTGTGTTTCTCACCTCCCAAATTCACCGTGCCACCTGCTGTCCAGAAAGTACATGGCAACACAAATATATTCCTACTAAAGTCGGATCCCCAGGTCATATATATGTGCATGTTGTTATATAATATATATTTATTATTGTTGTTTCATTTTTCTTTCTTTTCCTTTTTTTGTTCTTATAGGTATCCTTGTTAACTTTTTTCTCTTCTTTCCTTCCCTATTGCTTGCTGCTTACATCAGGCTATTTGAGCTTTTCTTTTTAATCTTATTTCAATGTGTTTTGTTTTAAGACAAGTTATTTGGTTGGTTCTCTTCCTAACTTCCCTTTTTACATTCAAGGGCTCCTGTATATATTTTCTTTGCAGAATTTGAGCTTGATTTATTCTCTCTCTCCACTCCTCAGCATTCTCTGAGCTGATATAGACTCTTCTACTTTTCTCTTCTCTCCCACGTAATGTGTTTCTGTATCAGCTAGGATATTCCCCACCCACTTTTTCTTCTTTTTTTTCTTTCTTCTTTCATTCTTTGTTCCTCTTCCCTCACTCTCCTTTATTTGATTCAACAGTACATTTAATTTCCTTTATCTATTCTTATTTTAATATTTTTTCTTTCCCTCTCCCTTTTTTATTTATCAGTTTTTATTTTTATTTTTTCCTCTTCTCTTTCCAAGCTTTCTTTGCTGAGAGTGAGTGAGACACAGCTGTAGTCTGGCCGGTAGACAGCAGCATGAGTCTGGCCCAAGGAGGCCAGGAGAGCTTTCTACCATTGGCCCCAGGAAGAAAGTATTAGGAAGATCACACAGCAGAACTTTTCTTTCTTTTTTTTTTCTTTCCTCATCTTCTCATCCTTACTCAATTTTTCCTTCTTGGTTTTTGTGTTTTCTCTTTTTCTTCTCTTCCTAATTTTGGCAGAGGAAGAGTCTAGCTGTGTTCAGGCTGGTAAGGAGTGCTTGATTTAGAGGAACCTACCCAGCCCAGCTCCTCAAAACTCTGGAGATGTAGGCATGGCCTACATGCTGAACAATAACATTCTTCTATCACTGTCCTCCTTCCTTCCTATCCTCCTTCTCTTCTGTTCTTCAATTTACTCCTGTTATTCCTCCTTCTCTCCATTTTCTTTTCTTTTGTTTCTTTTTATTTTCTCTTACTCTTTACTTCTTTTTTCCACCTTTTTTCTTTCTTCTTGCTTCTCCTTGCTCATTCCAACCCTCCTCCACCTTCTGACTCTATACCAAGAGGCCTCTTCACCACCTAAATACTGAGACAAGGTAATTTGAAGCAAAGGATGAAGAGAGGTGGGAAAAGGTGCACAGAAAGTGAACAAGAAGAAAGCACACATAAGGAGAAACCAAAAGAAAAATTCATGCACCCTGAAGAACCAAAATAGAGCAACTCCTCCAGGAAACCAGGAGGCAATTTTTACAGATGACTTCTCTAAGGAATTAATGGATTTGACAGAAAGGGAATTTAAAATATGGATGATTAAGACAACAA
>NW_003852420.1:2987217-3007674 GCF_000181295.1 Otolemur garnettii
CCCACCAAATGCCCAGCTATTTTGTTGTTGCTGTTATTTTTTGTTCAGCAGGCCTGGGCCCAGTTTCAAACCCATCAGCTCCAGTGTATGTGACCAGCTCCCTAATCACTGAGCTACAGGCACCAAACCTCTGGCTTACTTTCTAACTTGATTTCACCATAGCATCTCATGAGAGATAGCAGTACTCCTTAAGTCAAGCACTCTTTCTACTGATTCTAAGTCTTTAGACAAAGATTACCTCTTTCTTACAAGTGCCACCTAAAGAATCCCTAAACTCACCTTTAACTTGTAAGCTCTGATGTAGAGATATCCTACCTTTTTGAGCTGAACCAATGTATATCTTCTCTTTACTGAACTATGATTGTTCCCGTCTATAGTTCCCGTCTCCATCAAGTATAAAACCAAACTGTAACCTGCTTGCCTAGTTCACATCATTTCAGGATCTCTTGCTATTATACTCCCTGGCCCTGGTCTCATGAATTTGGCTCAGATGAAGTCTCTTTAAATTATCTCACAGAGTTTGGGTTTATTCTGTTGATAGCTTCTATTTACATGTAATTGTTTTAATGAGTAACAGAAAAATTATCAAAGGAATGTTGGTCCTCAGTTAACAACTCAGGACTAAAAATGTAGAAGTTAATCTGGATAGAGAATAATATTGCTCTTTATTGATTTTAATTTGGACATTGAGTCAGAGTTGTCTTCCTTCTATGATTAATGAAGATATAAATTATATCTCCATCTCTTCCTCTTCCCCTTCCTTCCAAATATTGATGTCACCATCAATCCTTGCAAAGAGACATCAACTATGATAAGATTTCTTTTGTGGCACAGCTTTTGGGTTTTCCTTGACTTAATCATTATCTCACATGTTTCTGCTTTCCTCTTATATCTTTTGTGGATTTCAGGTGCTCTGTCATTTTATCTACCTTCTGATTTTTCAGCTACAAGCGAGGTCTGTGCCACACTGTCACTGATACTCTGTGTCACTGTCACTGTCTTTCTACACCTTCTAGGTTGGCTTCTTTATGTCCTGGACCCCACATTTTCATGTCTTTGCTCTTGCTTCCTTTATCTTTCAATATATCAAAGGGATACAAAAGTTTTGTTATGTGGATAATTGTTTTAATGCTGAAGTCAAGGCTATTAACATGCCCATCAGTTGAACAGTGTTACTTGTACCTGACAGGTAGGTTTTTACCCTACCTTCCTCAACTCCCTCTTCTTGATTGCAATACCTCTCTGTGCCCATGTGGACCTGTTCGTTAGCTGCAAATTAGGGAAAGGTATATGTGATGTTTGTTACGCCATTCTTGAGATATTCCGTGTAGGATAATGGTGACCAAGAAAACATTATTTAGTTTGTATGGCTGAGTAGTACTCCATGGTGTGTGTGGGTGTGTGTGTGCGCGCATGTATATGTATGTATATATAAGTATAACTTTCATTATATTGAAAGTTGCAAATATTTTCATTTCCACACAAGCTTTATGTCCACCTCATGTGTGTGCGTGTGTGTGTGTGTGTGTGTATCACATTTGGTTAATCCACTCATAAATTGATGGGCACTTAAGTTGATTCCACATCTCTGTGATTGTGAATTACGTTGCAATAAACATGTAGAGCACAGATGTGTTTTGATAAAATGACTTCTTTTCCTTTAGGTAGATTGCAGAGTTGAATGGTAAGTTTCTATTTCTTTCTTTCAGGAATCACCATGCTGTTTTCCATAGAGGTTATACAAAAGTGGCATTCCCACCAACAGTGTATAAGCATTCCTTTCTTACTGCTTCCACCACAGCATCTATTGTTTTGTAGTTTTAATAAATGCCATTCTAAGAGGAGTAAGACGATAATGTTATGGTGGTTTTCATTTGCATTTCCCTAATGATTAGTGATGATGAACATTTTTTCATATGTTCGTGGGCCACTTTTCTATCTTCCTTTGAAAAGCTTCTGTTCATGTCTTTACCCAGTTTTTTTTTTTTTTTCCAGGATAACTTCATTTATTCAAAAGCTCTTCTGGAGGATTTCTGCTTGACTGCTCCAAGGATCTCTCTGCTGGTGATAGCTCTTCTGTGGTTATAGAAGGCCAGCTGAAATGCCTCCAGGCTTATGCATTCTTGTTGCCAATGATTCAGATAGCATAGTGCATCTGAGACCCAGTAGTGCCCGTTGAAGTCAGGGTGGGTTTACTGTAGGATTATCCCCATGTAACTAAAATCAGCATCCTTCTCCTTCTTCTTTCGTCTACTTCTCTTCTTCCCGGTAGCTGAGTTGGCCAATTCATACCTCTTTTTGGCTGGGAAATAGATTTGTCTTATTGTTATGAAACTTTAGACCACTGAAGCAAATCAAGTACAAGCTGAGGACTCAGTCCTTAACACCACTGACTCAGAGTACCTCTGTCTTTGTCCACTTTTTAATGGGGTTATTTTTTCCTGCTGATTTGCTTCAGTCCTTGTAGATCCTGCATATTATCAGATGTATGGTTTGTGAATATTTTCTCCCATTATGGAGGTCTTCTATATGCTCTGTTGATTAATTCTTTGCTGTGCAGAAGCTTTGTAGTTTAAATCCTATTTATTTGTTTTTATTGCTGATGTAATTGTGTTTGGAGGATCTCATACGTTCTTTGCTTAGGTCAATGTCTTAAGAATTTTTCCTGTATTTTCCTTCTGGAATTGTTTTGGTTTCATGCCCAGCAGGTAAGTCACTTATCCATCTTGAATTAATTTTTATAATTGGTGAGAGACAGGGCTCTTGTTTCATTCTTCTGTTTTACGTTTATTTGGGTTATGCTCCATTTTCAAGGAACTGTCTAATAGAAAAGAAGTGCCTTTAATGGGACTGGTGTGACTTTCCCCTTATGTTCCAGTTGGCACCTGTGTTTTGCTTAGATCCTCCTGTGTTCCACTAAGAAATCAGATGTCACTTGCATTCTCCTTCTCTCTGGAAGCTTTTCTTCTTCCTGCTAGTCTGATAGGCTGTGGTGACAGGCCTTGCTGTGGGCCTGCTTCATCATTGGATTAGCATATTTGGAAGGACTCAAGTTCTTCATTCTGGGAAGTTTTATGTAATGAGCTCCCCACCCCCTTTTCATTGCTTTTAGTCTTCACTTGCTGTCAGTCAAATATTGACCCTCTTCTACTGATTAATTTCTAAGTTTGGATTATAGCTTTACCTTGGGGAAAAGATTTCTTTGCTTCTTTTTTCTAATCATTTTAGTTACTAGTCTACTTATCATTTCATTTTATCCTCCAATTCTTCTTCGTTCTCTCATTCATTCCTTTTCCCATCATTTTATTTTGTACAGGCAGTCTCTTATCACATCAGTCAGGGCATGAATGATTCTATTAATTATTTGTTGCATATTATCTTCTGTTCCCTTGATTCTGGTTCCTCAGTCTATGTATTTTGATCTCACTTTTTCTTGATGAGAGTTAGTATATCTTAGAAGTGAAAAGCATGGATTTGAGGACCTGGCTCTGTAACTTACCTCCTGATTGACAATAAAGTTAAATTTTATGTGCTTTGTCATCTCAGTGAATAAGGTTAGACATAGTAGACATAGTATCTACCTGCTCAAATACCTCTCAGCATAGAGATAATATATGGAAAATATTTAGAATATTGCCTTACATATAGATAATATCTGATTCTGATAATCTTGTGTCTAATGATCCTGTCATGTTCGCTCACTTAGGATTATTTTGCTGGTATGGCTTTCCTTAATGCAGCAGTTCTCAACCTTTGGTTGTGACCCACAGGAACTGTATTAAAGGGCCACAGCATTAGGAAGTTTGAGAACCACTGCCTTAAAGTCTGATGAGCCTTGGCTGTCCTTGTTTGAGAGGTCTAAGATATGGGTGGACACTATGTGTAGGTGGTGTGTGGGTGGGTAGGCACACTAAATGCAGGACTTTACTCTGTGTTGATAGGTGTTAAATCAGTTCACCTGGCCTCCATCTCTCTCTTCCTGGTTAGATTCTACACTTTACCTTAAAGGAAGGTAAGAGAAACTGAGATATAGTATATTTAAGCAAAAAAACCCCCTCAAATTCACATTTTCTTGTTTCTAGTAACATCATATTTAATAAAAAGACACATCTATTTCCCCGTGATACTGAGATTCTAGAACTAAAAATGAATTTAATTTGAGAAAGCTAATTTCAAGCAACAAAATTTTGGTCAGAGTGGTCACATTTCAGAACACAGAAATATTTATTGTGACCACTATCTGACAATCTGTGTTGCTATCATGCCCTGCACTGCTATCATACTCTGGAATTCTCACAGTAGGTCAACAGACAAGGATTTGAACCAGTGGACTTGGGGAGAATTGAGAAAAGTGAGACTCCATTAGGGTCAAGTTAGACTCTGCTTTAAATTAATGTTTATTTCTCTGTGCAGTGCACAATTTCAGCATCAAATACGGGGACAGACAGCACTGCAGGGGGGGCTACTCATGGCAGTGATCAACTCCCAGTTTCCACATTTCAGATTTCTACAGAGTGATGTTCTTGTAGACCAGAAGTGGTTCAGCCTGTGGTCCTGGAGTTCTGGATTGACCTATGCAGGAGGATGCAGGATTAGAAAACCTTCCTCTGTGGGGAAGTGAGCAAAACTGAGTTTGGAGATGATGCACCTGGGCTTAAAACAAGCCCTCCCCTGTAGGTGTGTGTCTGTGCTGGGACACGAGCTGACAGGATTCACATGAAGAGGGTTGTGAGTCTGAACCTAACCATGTGGCTGGACTCCCTACCCCACTGCCCCAAATGGAGGCCACACTGGAGGCTTATTCCTTTGCTGGAGGTTAATTTCTGTGAGGGGAGGACTGTGTCTGCCCTGTGAGTCTCCAGCTCCTAAAGTGGCACCTAGTCCTCACCAGGCATCCAGTACATACTTGTGGAAAGAATGACTGAGTGTATAGAAGAGTCACACAGAGACCTGAGTACAAGTGAGCCCTGACACAGGTCTCATACAGTCTGTTTTGTGAGATTAAGTGCACCTGTCACCAGGAGACAAGAGGCTGAGTGGTGCTCAATGGCTGTGGCTCCCCATGTTTCAGTATTCAGGTGGCAGCTACTGTCACCTGGCAGGTGGCCTGAGGTCCTGCCAGTTGGCTTAGAGCCCTGCATTGGGTTGATCAAGCCTCTTCAGCCCCCAACCATGTCACCTTCAGATTCCAGCTTCAATACCCCTGAAGACTATACAACACCTGAGCTACTGCTCTGGGAGATACTGTGATTTCTTACTATGCCACCAGCCTTATTCATGGGCACAGTCCAGGTTTCAAGTGATGGATAACGTGGAGTATGTGCAGAGCCTTTGCAACCCCAGAGTGATAACTGAGTTGAAGGCATGTGCGGTGTGAGCTCTGCAAAGCCTAGGAGGGTGTGAGCATAGCAGGCCAGGCAGGCCCAGCTGCAGTTACCTTCATGTCCTGGTGAGCTGCCACATCAGGTCCACACCCATATGTGGCACTCTCATGAGTCAGGTCTTTAGGCAAATAAAGACTGGCAAGTTAATTAAGTTATGCTTTGGGCTAGTTTGCTAAGTTGCTTAATTATCCAACCTGGGTGATTTCTGTCTTTACCTGGATCTTCATTCCTTCATTACCCTCCTCCTTCCTTGACAAAAGTTCTCTCCCAGAGCAAACTCTACACAATTCATAAGTGCTGGTAGACACATCTTCAAGTTGTGTCATCTGATTCTCATTCAGACTGTGAGATTCTGAATGTTTACCACTGATTCTCATTCAGTGGTAAACACTACATTTCCTGGGTGCCCTGGTGGCTAGCTGTATTCTTCCAATCAAACAAGGACAGCACTCTTTCTAACATTTCCACATACATTCTGTGAGCAGAACTAACAGACGTAAGTGATGTGACAAGCCCACCCTCCTGGTCACAGGAGGAGTAGACTCAGATGTCCGCCATCGGCTGTCTTTATTTAACCAACATGTGCACAGTGTTCCCTCTGTGCCAGGCTCTGCTCTGAGCACTGCAAATACACTCCCTCTCTTAAAATCAGCATCACCTAACAAGCTAGGTGTTATCTCCTCTTTGAGGAAGCAGAGTCATACAAGAGCTTAGAAACTTTCCAGGGACTCACAGCTAGTGAGTGGCAGCCAGAACTGAAACCCACACATGTCTTACTCCCTACTCTGTTTTCTGGGCCTCCACTTATGCTGCCCCTGAGCTTTGGTGTTTACTGAGGACAAGAGCCACACTTACCAAGGCCTCAGAGTTCCATCTAGTCTATTTGTGTTCAGTCTATGTCTCCGGGTATTTCATCTTTGGTCCTGGGGTAGAATGGTGAATGAGATGCAGTAACCTGGCTAGGAGAAGGGATCAGTGTCATCAAGGACTCAGGATCTGGGACTGCTGAGTGTCTCTGTGACCTTTACTCTGGCTACATCACTTCTCAGGGCAGAGCATCCAGCCTCAGAGACTTGCCCAAGCCCTAACACAGTTCTGGTCCTTCTGCTTGGCCTTGAACCACAATGGGGCAAACCCTGATGCTGTGCCAGACACTGATCTAGGCCTTGAAGGGAGCACTGAGTGAGGCAGATATGCTTTCTGCTCTCCTAGAGCTCATAGTCTGGGATATGCACAGATCTGATGGCAGTGAGCTGGGTCATGTGCCATGATGTAAGGTGTGGGCAAGGGCCTGAGAAGGAAGAGCAGCTACTGCAGGGGAGAAGCAGAGGAAAAGCACAAAGCAGGCAGAGAGAGAAAAGGCCCTGGGGCATGAGTGATTGTAGCTAGTGGAGCCCAACAGAGAGAGTGAGGGGGAAGGTGAGGAACAGGGAGTTTCCATCCTCCTGTACTGAATGAATGTGGCTACTGACACCTGATGTGTCTGTAGCTTCACAGCTCTCCTGCCCTACAAGTCTCCAAAGGCAGATGCACAATAGGATGAACCTTGGCTCTGGAGTCATGCCTGTCATGTGGCCTCTTTCCTCTGGGCCTCACTATTCTCACCTGCAAGATGGGAGGAAAACGTCTACCTCAGCAAAAGGACTGAGAATGTAGAAAAGGTAGGCAAGTCTACAGTCAGGCACTGGGCTGGACATAGGCCTAACATAAGGCAGATGGAAAGTCCTCCTGCCTGATGTCCACCCATCACCTGTTATGTTCCTTAGTACTCCAAGTGACCACCTTGTATCCCCAAAATTTGTGGGAGAGTGACTCCATGTCCCCAACTTTCATTCCTGTATGCTCATTGGGAGAGTGACTACAGAGTCAATTTAGCCTCACTGTGCTCTATCTCAATGTCATTCTGAAACCCTAGGACTTACCATCTTCAGGTTCCTCCAGATTATCGTGCCAGGACATGGGCTTTCTGGTGATCAGGTAAAGTAGAGAAAAACAGCATCACAGGTTCACATTAAAACATGAACTTTCTGCCTTCTCTAAAAGGCTGGACATCTTGGCACTCACTAAGTATCACAAGCTGTGCATTGTGCTTGGTGCCAGGAAGCAAAGTTGAGTGATACCCTCAGGAACCTAGGATATAGAGTGGCATTGTCCAGTATGTTGCCCTCCAACTTCATAGGAGTATGTGAATTTGAATATATAAAATGAAATATGATGAAAACTTCTGTTCCTTTGTCACAGTAGTAAGCACATTTCAGATGTGCAACAGCCAAACCTGAGTCCTGGCTACAGTTTTGACTGAAGCACAGATACACAATGTGTTCCCCATTGACAGATGCTCTCTGGAACAGGCCTCATGTAGAGGGAAGGTAAGCATGCCAGGCAGCCAACAGAGGTTTCCCAGACAGTGATCCCTCCCCAGGAAGGTCCATGATAATAGTGGAGCAGAACTGACACTCACCATTTAACTCAGAATTACTAATGCACAGGAGAGGAGGCTGTAAGGAAGACAGAAAAAGCTTCATGTATTCCCTGATCTTCATTCTATTTGTGGTGACAGGTGATAAACAGACATGGCATCTGGTGACTTAAGTGTGATGGAGAACAGTAAAGCAGGACAAGTTGGTAGAGCATTGATGGGGGTGTGCATGTATCTGTGCTGTGGTCTAATATCCCTAACAGGTCTGATGCACGTCTAGGGAGATATAGTTGAGCAGAGTCCTGACCAGGGGAGTGTGCTGTGTGAGTGTATGTGAGAGAGAGAACACCGGTGTGAGCTTAGAAAGTTTGAGAAGCATCAAGAAGGCCTGAGTGGTCCAGGGAAGGGAGCTAGGTGGAGAGTGGTAGGAAATAAGCAGAGGTCAGTAGTAACCAGTGGAATCCAAACTGATTATCCCAAACTCCCAGCACTAAAATAGCTTTGCAGCTATTGAAGCCCTCTGAGATGTGTATTTACATAGTCTCTATTGTCAGCGTATTAGCAGAGCATAATTTCTCTGTGTATAGGTAAAAATAAACAACAGTACAAGTTCTAATATTTTCTCACTTTACAATAGACATGTGCCCGAAAGATGTCAGGTGGGAGACAGACAGCACTTTCTCTAGAACACCTCAATGTTGCCTGAAAGGATTATTTAAGTAAGGTAAAATAGACCAAATTTGAATAGAATTGGACAGTAAATTCTTCTGCTTCGTTAAGAGCTCAAAGTAAAAACATGTTAGTCATGACTAACACTACATGACTAACACTACATTTTCTCCATATGTGTCATGAGACATAAGCAGACTACAGAGATCAGCAACATGCAGTTAATTAGGCACAGGAGTTGGGGAGTAAGTTCAGGAAGAAGGAACAAGGTTGCTTTCGGTAAGGTGGAGGAAATGGCATGTCGTATTTCAAAAATCCATTTTTTTTTTCAAATGGCAGGGGACAAAGAAGCCTGTGTGGAATCCTTGAGCAGTGGCTGGTCCAGAGTAGGCTCCGAAATCCTTCTTAATGGCACACAGCTGCAGGGAGGGTTGGGTAGAATTAACCTGGGAAGGGACCTCATCTGCTGTGTAATTTAATCTTTATCTCAGAAGCTGTGAAGCCACTGGTGATTTTATGACGGGAATGAACTGATCCAGAGGAGCTTAGGGTCCACCTTCTAGGGGAGCAGGATAGTTGAGAGCCTATCAGCCAATCCAGGCAGCAGTCACTACCTCCCTGCTGAGGCTTCCTCGGTGAGGGTGAAGAGAGGCACACTGAGGTGCTACTTAGACAGAAATTACATGAGCAGAGAGGAAGATGCCTCCTTGTGCATGAAGGTGTCTTTCAGTTGAGGTAGGAGCAGGCGGGTCAGGTGAGAGAAATGCAAAGGAGTAACAGGACTTGTGACTGATTAGGTGGAGAAGTGAGGGAGGCAGGGACTTTCAGGATGACTCCCAGGCTTTGAACTTGAGAGGGTGAATGACTGTGGTGCCTCTTGCTGAATATCCAGGAAGGATATTCTGGAGTGGTGCTGAGTGGGGAAGAAGGTGCAGATGAGCCCAGCTTGCCACCTGCTGGTTTTGAGGATCCTGGGGGTGGTGCAGGGCAGGCAGCTGGGAGGGGGTTTATGTGTGAGGGTCTGAAGCTCCATATGAAGCCCAGTAGCATTAAGAGGATGTGAGAAGCCCAGATGAAACATCCAAGGAGTGTGCAGTTACAAGAGTGGAGGGTAGTAGGGTTGTTTTATTGGGGGAGCGCTGTGGTCTCAAAGTCACCTGTCCTGAACTTCCTAGACCATATGTTAAGCTTGAAAATAAATTTTTACCTTATTAAAAAAATAAACAAATGATAAAAAGCTGCTTACATTTTTTAAAAATATGATAATACATAATCGTGATGTGGATGCTTTCTAACATACCTAACAGGTCTGATGCAAAGCAGGTAAGCCCCCTCCCAAGTCCTGAGTTTGAGAGGTCTAGTGGGGGGCGGTGTGAGAGAAGCTCTTCTTCCCCGGGACCCCCATCCCAGCCAACAGCCCTCAGAGACTCTCTTGAAAGACACACAAGTCTTGCCCTCCCGGTGCTGCAGCCCCTCACTCTTGCAGAAGGATTCACGTGATACTGCGTGTAGAGTTTCTGGGTGTCACGCTCTATGATGTAGAGTTCCTGCAAGATCTGGTTTTGGCTGACCTCATCTGGAGTCCCCTCCTCCTTCTGGTGTCCTGCCATGTCTTTGGTGCTGCAGGTCCTGACTGTCTTCTCTTTATACCTCAGATATCTGGTCTAATGCTGACCTCCTCGGCCTCCAGGCAACAGTGTCCCACGCGATCTTAAGGCAACCGTGTCCCAGGCATAGGATCCTGCTGCGTTAGACCACCTGGACGCCAACAGTCCCCTGCCTGAATCCACACACCCATTTCCCACCCCGGAGGATTTTATTTCCTGCCCTGCTCCCTTCTGGTGCTTTGCTCACCTGCCAGGGCTTTTCAGGACCCAGCCTGGTTACTAGAACCATTCCAGGGCACACTAGAAGGAGACTGGCCAGAAAGGGTAGATCAAGGAGATTATGGTCATATCACGGACCTCATCTTGATCAATCATTTCCTACAAAAGATTTGGAAGGAGTCAGAAACCTCCCCTATTGTAAAGCAGATGCACAGTAAAAGAGAACAATGACTCGGGAAACTAACTTAAGGAAACATCCTTAAGGATGTTTCATTGAAGTCAGTATGTCCCAATTATTATCACTTCAAAGTTTCAGTATAAAAAGTATTGAGGGATTGTACACTACTTTTTCACAGTTTCAAATCCGATTCAAATTTCACAGTTCATGGTATACCTCGAGTGTTCTTCAGTCTTGGACACAGTCATTCTTTTTTTCTTCAGTTTACCTTTTCTGATAGACATCTGTGTTCCACCTGAAAGTGATATTTGAGTTTTGTGTGAAGTGGGAAGACAGCTTAATGTATTTTCCAAACAAGTAGACAATTGACCCCACACCAATTTATTGAAAAGACAGTCCAATGCCCACAGTTCTGCCCTGCTACTTTGTATTAAAGAAGTGTCCACAATGTGAGTCTGTCTCTAAACTCCCTGTTATGGAAATTTTCATCTCTGTATGCCTGCAGAAGCACTACATTGCATTAATTATTTTTATATTATGTTTTCACATCTGGTAGAGAATTTCCTTTTCGGAGAGTCTTGATATTCTTATCCCTTTACATTTCCGTACTAATTATAATCAGACATCTCTTAAAATATTGACTGAAATTATATTTAATGAATATTATCAGTTTGAGGAGAGAGCTTTTTCAAATAAATCATATGATATCTGCTGCTCTCATCGGGCTGGGATGTGGGCATGTTCTTACCTTGTATACTCTGCTCCCTTTTCCATCTTGGGGTAGGAACAGCTGACTGAGTCAGGGGCTCAACCCTTAGAGCTTTGATGACAACACAATAGACAACTCTGCTCCATTTTTAAAGAAAACCTTTCTCAAGGGCAGAGAATCCCTGGGATGGTCGTAGAATCGTAGGATGAAAACAAATGAAGCCTGGGAGGAAAAAGACCAAAAGTGTAAGGAAAAACCATCCTGAGCCCACATCTATCTGTAGCAGGACCTGTCTCCTGTGTGAGTGCTCAGGACCCACCCTCTCCTGACTCACTTGACCCCAGCCTCTGCCCTCTTTGAGAATAGGTGGGACTCTTTCCACTCGTCATTCTCCTGTACCCTCTCGACCGCCGTTTCCAATATTTGCTCTGTGGTCACAGAAAACATTCCATGGAGAGGCCAGTCACATGCAGGGGCTCATGTAGGCTGGATGAGGTGGCAGGACAGGAAAGGACCAGATTACATAGAAAAGTAAATTGTTGAAAGCATTCTGGCATTGGAAGAGAATTAACACAGGGTGGAGGCCAAACACACACAGGAATGAGACAAGCTGGAGCTGGTGGTGGGCCAGGGGGCTTGCAACTCACCTAGGGGGAATGTTGGTTGGCTTCATCTTGTCTGCCCTGTGTCCACCAGGTCAGGCTGCAATCCACAGTGTTAGGATTCAGGGATGTTCCACACTGTCCCAGTCCTAGGGAATCCATCTTCCCAGGAGAAGATTTGGGACTTGGCAGGTCTGGCTTGAGCTAAGTGGATGAGGACCTTGGACTAAAATCCAGGGGTCTAGGAGGAAGGGCTTGGAGTAGGGGTGGAGGGATGGAATGGGGAGTAGTGATAAAGGGGAGCCAGGCAGACGGGGGGGCAGTGGTAGGGTTGTCGGAAAGGGACAAGAGGGTTATGGGGCTTGAGGAGCCTCTGGACAGAGTTGTGGGAATGGTGGATGGTGGGTATTGCTCAGAGTGGGGAAAGCAGTGGAAGACAAAGCTGAAAGAGCTACAGGTTTCAGGGGAGGAGGCTTAGGGCGGGGATGCTGAAGGAGGGGATGCAGAGTTTGGTGATGTGGAGGTCGGGGATGCAGAGGGTGGGGATGCCTGGGGCAGAGATGCAGAGGACAAATATGAGGAAGGATAGTTAGCGGAGAGCGTGGAGGAGTAGAGCGAGGTGGAGGCTGGGGCTGATGCTGGGAAATGGGTGGGGGAGTGTTTTGGTCATTTTGTCAGACGTCTACTTCTCTGGCAGAGCCAAATGCGTGATTAGGATATGCTCAGTATTTCTGTGTCTTTTATATCACACTAGCCCCTAGCATCACTCAGTGGCCTTAATGACATTGCTAGCCCCTCCCTTTGGTCTAGTGAGCCCAGCAGCCAGGAAAATCATCCCTATTTCCAAAGTAAACAGTTGTGGGAAATGGCAAAGAAAAGAAATGAAGATGTAATATTAGTCCCTGTTCTTGGGATCCCATGTAGTTTTTACTCAAAGTAGGCAATGATTGTTCAAAAGTAGTAATTGACTCCATATGAAGGAAAACATTTTAAAATAATTTTTTAGTTCTGTTATGCTTCAAGTTCCCAGGCCAGTAAGATTTGTTGACCATGACTTTGTAACTGTCTGTTGCACTGATGCTTTCCCTCTTGAGTTTCTTTCTCAGGAAGGCAAAAGCCTCCTTGCACTCACTGAGCCTGCTAACGTGGCTGAAGGAATGACCGATATTAACTCCAATGTTAATGAATCCTCAAGCGGGGGAGGGGGGGTTCATGTTGCTCACTGCACAGAAAATCAATTACTGAGACAAGGAGGATTGTTAAGGAAGAAAGAATTTATTTCTGGAGATGTGTCTGCTGGAAAGGGGAGGTATAGACTGTCTCAAATTCATCTCTAAACCAACAGTTCAGGGAATTTTATGGAGGTGAAAATGAATAATGCATAAGGGGAGTGAACATTTGTTTGGGATGGAGTGCAAGGCGTGGAATTGCTGTTACAAATCATATCAGTACATGTATCCCATGAATAAAAAATGATGGATATGTCCCTCCCAGAGCAGGGATTTTAGTGTCATAATGAGCTAGGGGTTAGTATTTTTTTAGCTCGTTAGCCCTGTGTGCAGGCTCAGTGTGTCCTTGGGCATAATTTTTGGTGGCGTATGCTGCATTCCTTATCTTGTTTTTTCTGGACAAACAGGTGGTGTAAACCTGGATAGTTATCTCAGGGCTACAAGGAGGTTCCTGCCTTCCTGGGAAAGAAATTCAAAGGGGAATGTATCATTCAACAGAAATTTATAAAGTTCTGATCAACATATCTTACTTGCTTGAGAACTCAAAACATCCAAGAAATACAAAAATTATTTTTAAAATGTTTTCTTGCTTATGGAGACAGTCACAGAACTTGAGGAGGGTCAGGAAGGAGGGAGCACAGAGTGACCCAACATGCTAAACAGTGGCATCCCCTCCTCCATATGCCTCTGGTCAGGATCTTCTTGGGTCCTTCTGAGCAGGACATTACTTTCACTACCTCGCCTTATGGTCCCTGTGCTCCTTTGTTTTCATGCCTTACTCTTACCTGGGAGCAGAACATAAGTCCAGAACATAAGTCCAAGATGACTGCCCACCCCTGAGCACCCCACAACTACTTTTAGACTTTCCCCATTAAAAACTGACAAAGATACAAACTAAAGCAAAGCATAATTTCAAAAGCAAAATTATAAAATTGTAGAACAATTTTGGGGCAATGAAAGTACATAATAATGATGTGGGTACATTCTAATTTATCTAACATGTGTGATGTGAAGTGGGTGAGCAACCCTCTCAAGTCTTAGATCTGAGGTCTAGGGGGACAAGTGAGAGAAGCTCTTCTCTTTCCCCCAGGACCTCACACTAGTCCACAGCCCTCAGGCTCTTGTCCTACCAAGTTTTCTACCCCTCAGTCTTGAGAAGGGAATTATTATGAAATTGTATGTGAAGCTCTTTGAGGTGATTATTATGAAATTGTGTGTGAAGGTCTTTGAGCTGCAGTTCCTACAAGATTTGGTTCTGGCTGTCTCATCTGTAGTCCTCTTTGCCTTCTGGCATCCTACTGTGGACATAGTACTGTAAGTCTGGCCTCCCTCTGCATCCTCATGTTGCTGTCCTGGTGCTGGCCACCTCAATCTCCAGGCAACAGCTTCCTGCAGTTGGACCCTGTTGAGTTTGATCACCTTGGAGCTGACAGTCCCCTGCATAGATCCATCCTACCCTATTCCCACCTCTTTCATCCCTTGCTCCCTTCTGGTGCTCCACTCGCTTGCTTTAGCTTCTCAGGACCCAGTTTGGTTACTAGAACCATCCTGGGAAACTCCAGGAAGAGAGTGGCCAGCAAGTAGCAGATCAAGGAGTTCATGGTCATATCATGGACCCCATCTTGGTCAATCATTTCCTAAGAAAGATTTTGGAAGGAGTCAGAAACTTCCCCTGTTGTAAATCAGATGCACATTAAAAGATAACAATGACTCTTGGGAAACTGCCTTTAAGGATGTTTTGTTGAACCCAATATAACCAAATTTTTATCATTTCGAAGTTTCTTGTTTTTGTTTTTTGAGACAGAATCTCACTTTGTTGCACTTGGTAGAGTAGCATGGCATCATAGTTCACAGCAACCTCAAACTCTTGGGCTCAAGTGATTGTTTTGCCTCAGCCTCCCCAGTAGCTAGGACTACAGGTGTCCACCACAATGCCCAGCTGTTTTTTTTTGTTTGTTTGTTTGTTTAGCAGGCCCAGGCTGGGTTCAAACCCACCAGCCCCAGAGCATGTGACTGGCACCCTAACCACTGAGATACAGGCACCCAGCCTCATTTTGAAGTTTTAATATAAAAAGTATCAAGGGATTATATACCTTTTTTTTGGTACAGCGTCAAATTAGGTGCAAATTGCACCCTTCATAGCACATCTCAAGTGCCCATTAATTGTACATGGGCACAACAATTCTAGATTTCTTGATTTTTACCCTTTCAGATTTACATTTATGTTCAACCCAAAATTGATTTTTGACCATAGTGTGAAGTAGAAATTCAGCTTAACATATTTTCCAAATAACTATCCAATTAACCCAGCACAAATTTATTTATTTATTTATTTATTTATTTATTTATTTATTTTTGAGACAGAGCCTCAAGCTGTCCCCCTGGGTAGAGTGCCATGGCTTCACTGCTCACAGCAACCTCCAACTCCTGAGCTCAAGCGAGTCTCCTGTCTCAGCCTCCCAAGTAGCTGGGACCACAGGCGCCCGCCACAACACCCGGCTATTTTTTGGTTGCAGCCATTATTGTTGTTTGGCGGACCCAGGCTGGATTCGAACCTGCCACCTTAGGTGTATGTGGCTGGTGCCTTAGCCGTTTGAGCCACAGGCGCCGAGCCACAGCACAAATTTATTGAAAAGACACACCTTTTTGTCTCATTAATTTTCTCAATTCTCATTAATTTTCTTAATGATTCTGTTTTCAATTTAGTTTATTTCTGGTTTAATTTTGGTTATTTCTTTTCTTCTTCTAGGTGTGGGATTGAATTGCTCTTCCTCTTCTAGTTCCTTGAGGTGGTTCAATAGGTTGTTTACATGCACACTTTCTGTTTTCTGGATGTGGGTATCTAATAAGTTTCTCTGTTAGGACTGCTTTTGCAGTATCCCAAAAGTTTTGGTGGCTTGTATCTTCACTGTCATTGTTTGAAGAATCTAATGATTTCCTTCTTTACTTTCTCCTTGACCCAGCTGTCATTCATCATAAGGTTGTTTAGTTTCTATGACTTTGTGTTGGGATGAATGTTTTTGTTAGAATGGAGTTCAACCTTTATTCCTTTGTGGTCTGAAAAGGTTCAAGATATAATTTCAATTCTTTTAATTTGGGTGAAGTTTGATTTGTGTCCTAGGATATGATCAATTTTGGAGTATGATCCATGGGTTGTCAAGAAAAAAATGTATACTCAGTAGCTTTGGGGCAGTATGTTCTGTTGTGTCTATTAAGCCAAATTAATATGAGGTTACATTTATGTCCCTTGTTTCTTTGTTTAATTTCTGTTTTAGGGATCTATCCAGTTCTGTCAGAGGAGTGTTAAAGTCCCAAACTATTCTGGTGCTGTAGGATATCAAAGTATTCAGACCAGTTAGTGTTTGTTTCATAAATCTGGGAGCATTTAAGTTGAGTGCATGTGTTTTGTTTTTTTTTATTAAATCAGAAACACATATATCATGTATACATTAATGCATTTATGGGGTACGATGTGCTGATTTCATATAGAATTAGAAGCACTTACATCACACTGGTTAATATATACCTCATCTCATTTACTTAATTATTGTATTAAGAAATCACTCTATACTTAATAGATTCAACATGTACCCTTGCATTATATTAAAAATTGAAATGTCCTCTTGTTGTATTATTCTCTTGACCAGTATGTAGTGATCATTTTTCTGTTTCTTTACTTATTTTTTGCCTTAACGAATTGCAACCCCCTCCTTTCTTCTGATTTCCATTCACCTGAAATATTGTTTTCCAGCCCTTCACCCAAAGCATTGCTTTGTCTTTAGTGGTTAGATGTTTTTTCTGAATATAGAGTTTGGATTTCAGAGGCCAAGGTGGCCAGAGTTCACAGAGCAGGGTGAGGAAATGAGGGCTATACAGAAAAAAAGAGCTCCAGCAATCTGCAGAGGGTCCAGTCAAGTGTTTAGTTGAGTACTTATCAGTGTGTGTGTGTGAGGAAACTACTGGAGGATGAGGAAGAGAGGAAACAAGTGAATACATGGTGGGAGAAACAAGTGAAAGGATTAGTGGGAATAATTCAGAGCTTACATAGGGCCAGAGGTGCTTCCTATCCCTCCTCGCCAGATTAAATGCTACTCTGGTCTCACCTCACAAAATGTAAAAGCAAAATTCCAAAGAGTCAGAATGTCTTTAAGTAAATTACTTTCATTCCAGAAAAATACTCAAGAATATTTACTAAGAATTAAAAAACATCCAACATGTAGAATCAATAAAGTAAAATTCAAATGTCTGACACACTCCCTTCCCCCCCATTACCAGGAATGCAATGAAACAAAGGATAGAACCCATAGTGAGGAGAAAAATGATTTAGTTAAAACTGAGAAATTACATGCATGCTAGAATAAGTACACAGTGACATTAAAGTGTCACTCATTGTATGTGGGCCACTATGAAAGTTTTGAGACAGACTGTGTTATAGTTCATTATTTCATTTCCAAGTAACACAGCTGACAGCATCCTTTCTAATTCTCCCATGTAAATTTCACCTTGCTTGGCTTATCAGTCTCCATTTGTTTCCATCCACAAAGGTTTGATATTTCTTGATCTTTGTGTATCTCAAAGTTTTTGTAAAGATCCACATATCTATATTTCTTATGTTTAAAAAGCTACAAGAAAGATGAAACATTATAGAGAGAAACATGAAGAATATAAATATAATATTTAAATTTAATTAAAAACTATAATGCATTAGATAAAAAATGCACTAAGTGAAATTAACATTAGAGATTACAGGGGAAAGTTTAATAAGGGCAACAAAATGATATGAAAAACTAACAGTTAACAGAAAAAATGGACAAGTTCATTGAAAGACAAAAATAGAGCAAGGGAGAAGATGGCTGACAGACGCCAGCCTCAGACAGAAGCTCCCATCCAGAGGGAAGGATAATGTCTAGAAAATACCCAATAATGTTGAAGTTTGGGAGCTCAGCCAAGAGAGAAGAGTGATATCTGCAGGACATCTCTGCTGAGGCAAGTTGAGACTCCAAGAAAGCAATCTCCAGGTACATAATACACCCCCAAAGGAATAGTCTCCATCCCGTCCCCCAAGAAAGTTGTGTTTTTCTCTTTGTTTTCTCTTCATCTGCTCCTGTAAGTTTTCTACAGGTGAATGGTGAACTGAGGACCTATTATCTCACCCCACGTGTAAGAGCTACATGAAGGGGGGTCTACTCCCCTAGAGGGACCCTGCTGAGATCGCCGACACTCTCTCGCCAGGCAGAAAAACTGAACGAATGTTTTTCACTGCCATTTTGAACTTCCAGTCCACCCTTCCCCCCTTGCCTACAGAGACAGTAGTGGGCTGGCCCAAGAGCACCATCCCGCAACCCTGCAGGACCAAGCGCCCAGTCCTGGCTCTGCAGCCAGAGACCTGTTAGAGCCACGCACATTCCCCGGGCACCGGTGATCCCCACTCCCACTTTCTGAGACCTGCAAGAGCCCTGTGACTTCCACGGGCAGCTGTGGAGTTCCTGGCTCCTGGGACCAGGCCAAGCAGGCCCAGAATTGCTTGCTAGGCCTGAGTGTGCCCCGCAGGCAGCCACCGAGTTTCCTGCACCCGGTACCTGGGTCGGACAGTCCCAGAACTGCTTGCTAGATCTGTGGGCAGCAGCCGAGTTCCCTGCTCACGGCATCTGGGCTGAGCGGGCCCAGAACAGCTTTCTAGACTCATGGGCGGCTGCCAAATACCCAGATACCGGCACCCGGGCCAAGCAGGCCCAGAACTGCTTGCTAGACCCCTGCATGCCCTGCAGGTGGCCACCAAGATTTCCACACCTGGCATCTGGGTTGGGCGAACCCAGAACTGCTTGCTAGACCCGCGCGTGCCCCGCAGGCAGCCAGCGAGTTCCCTGGTCTTGGCACCTGGGCCTGGGGGTGGGGGGCAGAACTGCTCATTAGACCTGTGTGTGCCCTGTGGGCAGCCTCCAAGTTTCCTGATTCCAGCACCCGGGTCGAGTGAACCCAGAACTGTCTGCTAGACCTGCAAGTGTCCGTTGAGTCACTGCTCTTAGCACCCAGGCCAGGTAGGCCTAGAACTGCTTGCTAGACCCATAATCTCCTAAAACAAAATAACTTTCAACCCAGCATCCTGTATCCAACTAAACTGAGTTTCATCTATGATGGAGAAATTAAATACCTTAACGACATTCACATCTTGATGAAATTTGCAATAAGTAAACCAGCTCTCCAGGAAATTCTCAAACCTATCCTCCATAATGACCAGTGAAATCCTCCACCACAAAAGTGAACTCACTCAGAAACTTTTGATCAAATTCCAACTTCCACAGTGACGAAAGGATTAAAAATGTCTACTGGACTTTTGACGAACTCAATGCCCAAAATTTTACCAGGATTATGAATAATTTAAATCAATGTGAATGGCTTAAATTGTCCTCTAAAGAGGTACAGATTGGCTGATTGGATACAGAAACTCAAAACAGACATCTGTTCTATACAAGAATCTCATCTTACCTTAAAAGACAAATATAGACTCAGGGTGAAGGGATGGTCATCTATATTCCAGGCAAATGGAAAGGTGGAAAAAGCAGGTGTTGCCAATGTATTCGCAGATACAATAGGGTTTAAACCAACAAAAGTAAGCAAGGATAAGAATGGCCATTTTATATTTGTTAAGGGTAATACTCAATATGATGACATCTCAATTATCAATATCTATGCACCCAACCAGAATGCAATTCAATTTATAAGAGATACTCTAACAGGCACGAGCAACTTGATCTCTCCCAGCTCTATCATAGTAGGAGATTTTAACACTACTGTGGCAGTGTTGGACAGATCCTCCAATAAGAAGCAAAGATATTTTAGATTTAATTTTAACTATTCAACTTTTGGACCTAACAGACATCTACATAACATTTCATCCTAACAAAGCTGAATACGCATTTTTCTCATCAGTCCATGGAACATACTCCAAAATCGATCACATCTTAGGTCATAAGTCTAACCTCAGTAAATTTAAAAGAATAGAAATTATTCCATGTATCTTACCAGACCATCATAGAGTAAAAGTTGAACTCAGTAACAACAGGAATCTGCAGTCTCGTACAAAAACATAGAAGCTAAATAACCTTATGCTGAATGATAGATGAGTCAGAGGCAAGATCAAGAAGAAAATTACCCAATTTTTAGAACAAAATGATAATGAAGACATGAGTTATCCCAACCTGTGGGATACTGCAAAGGCAGTCCTAAGAGGGAAATTTATAGCATTGCAAACCTTCCTCAAGAGAACAGAAAGAGAGGAAGTTAACAACTTAATGAGACATCTAAAGCAACTGGAAAAGGAAAAACATTCTAATCCCAAATCCAGCAGAAGAAAAGAAATAACCAAAATTATAGCAGAATTAAATGAAATTGAAAACAAAAGAATTATACAAAAGATCAATAAGGCAAAAAGTTGGCTTTT
>NW_003852420.1:3008553-3009744 GCF_000181295.1 Otolemur garnettii
AAGGGCATCCATATAGGGTCAGTAGAGATTAAACTTTCACTTTTCACAGATGATATGATTGTATATCTGGAAAACACCAGGGATTCAACTACAAAATCTTAGAAGTGATCAAGGAATACAGCAGTGTCTCAGGTTACAAAATCAACATTCATAAATCTGTAGCCTTTATATACACCAAATCAGGTTACAAAATCAACATTCATAAATCTGTAGCCTTTATATACATCATTTTTCAGCAGCCAAGCTGAAAAATCAGTCAAGGACTCTATTCCGTTCACAGTAGTGCCAAAGTAGATGAAGTATTTGGGAGTTTACCTAACAAAGGATGTGAAAGATCTCTATAAAGAGAACTATGAAACTCTAAGAAATGAAACAGCTGAAAATGTTAACAAATGGAAAAACATACCATGCTCATAGCTGGGAAGAATCAACATTGTTAAAATATCCATATTACCCAAAGCAATATATAATTTTAATGCAATCCCTATTAAAGCTCCACAGTCATACTTTAAAGATCTAGACAAATTACTTCATTTTATATGTAATTTTAAATAACCTTGAATTGCCAAGACATTACTCAGAAATAAAAACAAAACAGGAGGAATCATGCTACCAGACCTCAGATTATACTATGAATTGGCAGTGATTAAAGCAGCATGGTACTGGCACAAAAGCTGAGAAGTAGATGTATGGAACAGAATAGAGAACCAAGAGATGAACCCAGCTACTTACTGTTACCTGATCTTTGACAAGCCAATTAAAAACATTGAGTGGGGAAAAGATTCCCTATTTAATAAATGGCACTGGGCAAACTAGCTGGCAACCTGTAGAAGTCTGAAAGTGGACCCACATCTTTCGCCACTAAGTAAAATAGACTCTCACTGGATTAAACATTTAAACTTAAGACATGAAACCATAATAATACTAGAAGAAAGTGTAGAGAAAACACTTGAAGAAATCAGCCTGGGTGAATATTTTATGAGGAGGACCCCTTGGGCAATTTTTTAGAAGACAAATATTGACAATGCTGTAGCCCAACTGATCTTGAAAAGAGATGAAAGACCTCAGACTATACTATAAAGCCATAGTACTTAAAACAGCATGGTATTGGCACAAAAACAGAGAGGCAGATGTATGGAACAGAATAGAAAGCCCACAGATGAATCCAGCTACCTACTGTTACCTCATCTT
>NW_003852420.1:3010988-3048429 GCF_000181295.1 Otolemur garnettii
ACAAGTGAACTTTTCTAGAAATAGAATGTAAATGTTTCGACACAATGACTATGCAAATGACATGAAATTTATGTGAACCAGCTTGATGGAAGTATTTCAAAATGTATATGAAAACACTACTCTGTACCCCCTGTTTGCATTAAAAAAAAAAAAAGAAAAGAGATGAAAGACAAATATCTGATTTCAGGAATGAGCATGGTAATATCACTATAGGTTATACAGATATTAAGAGAACAGTATGGGAATATTATGTCAACAAATTGAATAACAGGTAAATGTATATGAAAAAGGCACTAAGTGAATTTAACTAACAAAGCTCTTTCAAAAAGTTATAATCTGAAAAGGTATAATCTGTTTTAAGAATTGGATGTGTAGTTAAAACCCTTCCAACGTGAAAACTCTAGACCCAGATGGATTAACTTGTGAATTCTACTGATCATTTAAGGAAGAATACTTCAAAGTCTGAACAAACTCTTCTAGATATTTTAAGAGAAGGAAATAGTTCCCAACTCATTCTGTGAGGCCAGCGCCATTCTGATACCAAAACCAAAAGAAAGATATTACAAGAAAAGAAAACCACAGGCCCATATCCTTCGTGAACACAGACACAAAAATTCTTAACATAATTTTAACAAACTGAATCAATACCCCAGCCAAATGTTAGGTGAAGAGAAACTAAGACAAGAGATAGAGAAGAGTGCTGGAATGAAGGTAGGCTTCAGAGGGGCATAGGTCTGAGCTCCAGCCCCGTCATGATCATGTCTATGCTAGCTGTCTTAACTTAGGTGAATCATGATGAGGATAATGATAATTTCTTCCATTTCTTTAGCACATACTATATTCATGGTGCCCAATGCTTTAAAACCTCATCTCACTTAATCCTCAGATCATATGAAGTTCATATTATTATCCAAATATTGTAGTTTTAAACGGTTAGGTAACTTGGCTGGGTAACTAGTAGAAACCAGATGGAATTTGAACCCAGATCAGAATTCCATGAGCTAAATAGCTACTAAACATTTAGCACAGGACTACTTGGCTTATTAGATATCCCACTTTTTTTTTTTTTTTTTAAGATAGAGTCTCACTATGTCACCTTCGGTAGAGTGCCATGGTGTCACAGCTCACAGCAATCTGAAACTCTTGGGCTTACGTGATTCTTTCACCTCAGCCTCCCAAGTAGCTACAGGTGCCCACCACAACTCCTGGCTATTTTTTGTTGTTGTTGTTGTTATTGTAGTTGCCATGTTTGAACCTGCCAGCCCCAGTGTATATGGCCAGCACCCTAACCATTGAGCTATGGGCACCGAACCAATATCCCATCTTTTAAAAACTCTGCTTATTTATTTTACTTATTTTTTTTTATTAAATCATATTTGTGCACATTAATTCTATCATGGGATCAGTGTGTTGTTTCCATATACAATTTGAAATACTTTCATCCAATTGGCCAACATAGCCAACTTGTCATTCTCATAATTGTTGTGTTAAGACATTTATATCTTTCTAAATGTTGAATATAAATGTCTTAACACAACAAATATTTATTCAATTTAAACACATGCCTATTTATTTATGGATGTGCAGCCCCCTCTTGGACATTAAATCTCTGCTTCAGATCCCAAGCAAGGATGTCAGATTCAGGAGTTTCTTCTTCTTTAACAGAGGAAGGAAATTACCAACACACAGGCACTATCTCCTTTCACTGCTTAAGAGCTGTGTGCTCTGACAGGGCTCTCCATTGTGTGTCCAAACATCCAGGCTCCTGCCCCTGCTATAGTGTGTCCTGGCTCTCCAGTAAGGAACAATTAGGCTGACTCTTAATAGCTGCTCACCTATCACTGTCTGGATGTAACTCACCATTGACTCAGCCCTTCTATGTACCTTCTTAATCTTTGTTTTTCTTCTAAATATGATAAAAATGAGGCTCAGGCTCACCTCTTATCCAAGTGAAATCCAATGGTGAAGTTAGCATTCAATCCCAATCTGTCTCTTCATTATATATAAGAGAGTAGTTTTAAGTGTTCTCACCACAAAAATGTGTAAGTATGTGAGTTAATGCATACATTGATTACCTCAAGCCATTCCACAATGTATACATATTGTTTTTGTTGCTGTTGTTGCAATTTGGCCAGGGCTGGGTTCAAACCCACCACCCTTGGTATATGGGGCTGGCACTCTACTGACTGAGCCACAGGCACCACCTGTATACATATTTTAAAACATCATGTTGTATACCCTAAGACATACAATTTTTGTTTTTCAATTAAAAATTAACTAGTTTTTTAAAAAATGTTTCAGCTTGAGGGTACAACAAATTACCTCTTGTAACTGTGTCCCATCTCCAAGAGGTGTGCCATACACCCTAACATTGTGCCCATTAAGTTGGAGCACACCCAAACCCCACCCTTTCCCCTCTCCCTGATCCCTTGTTCCCCCCACTCCCTACCTTGAAATGATTTGAGTTGTGCTCTTATGTGGGCATGTATTAGACTGTCTACTGACTTCATATTAGAATTGAATATATTGAATTCTTGCTTCTCCATTCTTGTGATACTTTACTAAGAAGTATGCATTCCAACTCTATCCAGATTAATACAAAAGATCTAAACTCTCCATCTTTTTAATGGTTGAATAGTATTCCACAGTATACATATACCACAGCCTGTTAATCCATTCCTGAATAGGTGGGTATTTAGGTTGTTTCCACACTTTACAATTGTAAATTGAACTGCTGTAAACAGTCTAGTGCAAATGTTCTTATGATAAAATGATTTTTTTTCTTCTGGGTAGATGCTTAGTAGTGGTGGATTGTGGGGTTAAATGGGAGGCCTAATTTGAGTTCTTTGAGTATTCTCCATATTTAATTCCAAAGAGGCTGTATTAGTTTGCAGTCTCACTAACAGTGTAAAAGTGTTCCCCTCTCTCTCCATTTGTGCCAGCATCTGTAGCTTTAGGACTTTTTCATGTGTGTAAATCTTACTGGGGTTAGATGATATTTCAGGGTGGTATTGATTTGCATTTCTCTGATGATTAGGGATGATAAGCATTTTTTCATATGTTTGTCAGTCATTTATCTGTCTTCCTCAGAGACGGTTCTGTTCATATCTCTTGTTTCTTGTCCCAGTGATAAAAGGGATTGTTTCCTCTTTTTTTGTTGATTGAGTTCTCTATAGATCCTAGTTATCAAGCCTTTGTCAAATTCATAATATGCAATCTTATGAATTAGCTTATCTTTTCCCATTATGAAGGTTTTCTATTTGCTTTGATTATTGTGTCCTTGGCTGTGCAGAAGCTTTTAAGTTTAATTAAATTCTATTTGTTTATTTTTGTTGTTGTTGCATAGCCACTGAAGCCTTCTTCATAAAGTCCCCAGTCTGACATCTTCAAAAGTTTTTCCTACACTTTCTTCTATGATTTTTATTGTTTCATGACTTAGATTTAAATATTTTATCCATCTTGAATCAATTTTTGTAAGTTGTGAAAGGTGTGAATATAGTTTCAGTTTTTTACATGTGATTATCCAGTTCTCCCAGCACCATTTATTGAATTGAGATTTGTTTCCCCAATGTATGCTCTTGTTTGGCTTATTGAAGATTGAGTGGCTATAAGATAGTTTTATCTCTTGGATTTCTATTCTGTTCCAGTTGTCTCTGTCTCTATTTTTGTGCCAATATCATGTTGTTTTGATCACTATAGACTTGTAATATAACCTAAAGTCTGATAGGGTGATGTCCTCAGCTTTGTTTTTATTATTTAGAATTGCTTTGGCTATATGGTTTTTTTTTCTGGTTCCATATCAAATGAAGAACTATTTTTTCTAAATATTCAAAGTATGATGATGGTATTTTAATGGGGAGTGCATTGAATCTGTAGATTGCTTTGGGAAGTATAGACATGTTAGCAATGTTGAGTCCTCCCATGGTATGCTCTTCCATTTGAAAATGTCTTTTGCTATTTCTTTTCTCAGAGTTTCATAATTCTCTTTGTAGAGGTCCTTCACCTCTTTCGTTAGGTATATTCCTAGGTATTTAATTTTCTTTGAAGCTACTGAGACGGGACTTGTATCTTTGATTAGATTCTCATTCTGGCTGTTATTGGCATATACAAAAGCTACTGATTTGTTTGTACCCAGAGATATCACTGTATTTTTTTTTTTATTACTTACAGGAGTCTTGTGATTGAGTCTTTTGGGTTCTCTAAATATAAAATCATGTCATTGACAAAGAGTCAGAGTTTGACCTCCTCTCCCCCATTTGGATGCCCATTATATCCCTCTCTTGCCCAATTGCATTGGCTAGAACTTCCAGCCCTATGTTGAATAGTAGTGGCAATGGCAGACATCCTTCTCTGGTTCCACTATGATATTAGCTATGGGTTTGTTGTAAATAGCTTCAGTCAGTTTAAGAAATGTGCCGACTATGCCTATTTTTGTAAGTGTTCTTGTTAGAAAAGGATGCTAAATTTTATCAAATGCTTTTTCTGTATCCATTGAGAGGATCATATGGTCTTTGTTTTTGCTTCTATTAATATTGTGAATTACATTTATAGATTTGGGTATGTTCAACTACACTTGCATCCCTGGGATGAAGCCTACTTGATCCTGATGTATAATCTTTTAAATGTGTAGCTGTGATCTATTGGATAAGATTTTATTGAGTATTTTTACATCAATATTCATTAATGAAATTGGTCTGTAGTTCTTTTTAGTTGGGCCTTATCCTGGAGAGCTGGTTTAGTTATTACAAATTTCTTCATCATGTGAATGTCATTAAAGTATTTAATTTCTCCATCGTAAATGAAACTCAGTTTAGCTGGTACAGGATCCTGGTTGAAAATGGTTTTGTTTTATGAGGTTGAAGGTAGATGACTGTCCTCTTCTAGCTTGAAAGCTTTTAGCAGAGAGATCTGCAGTCATTCTGATATTCTTCCCCTTGTAGTTTATGGTTTTCTTACATCTGGCTGCTTGTAGAATTTTCTCCTTCATATTAACTTTGGCAAAGTTAATTATAATGTGCCTCAGAGATGTCTTATTCAAATTGAGTCATTCTGGGGTTCTGAAACTGTCTGCTATCTGAATTTCAGAATCTCTTGCAATGTCTAGGAAATTTTCCTTCATTATCTCATGAAGTAGGGCCTCTGTGCCCTTTGAAGCAACCTCATTGCCTTTGGGAAATCCTATAAGGCAAATATTAGTTTTCTTTGAGTTATCCCAGAGCTCTCTGAGGGAATGATCCATTTTTGCTCTCCACTTCTCTTCCTCTTTGAGCATTTGGGAGCGTTCAAACGCTTTGTCTTTGATGTCAGAAATCCTTTCTTCTGCCTGCTTCATTCTGTTACTGAGGGATTCTACTGTATTTCTCTTATCTTGGTAGGCTGCAACTTCTTTTATCAACGTGTCTAAATCTTTGGTGATTTTGTCTTTGAATTCATTGAATTCCTGAGACATCTTTTGAATTATTTTTAGGATTTCTAATTTCAATTCTACTTCCATTCTGTTGATCTTATTTGCCATCCAAATTCTAAATTCGATTTCTGACATCTCAGCCATCTGTTTGTGAATGGGATCCTCTGGTTTGGCTGGTTTGTCATTCCTTGGGGGAGTTGAACTGTTCTGATTATTCATGTTGCCAGAGTTTTTCCTCTGATTCTGTCCCATGCTTGTTTTTCACTGTTTAGCTAGATGAGCAGGTAAGGTGAAATTGGATTGGAGGCTTCTGGGGTTGTGGTTGACCAGCCCTTCACCAAAGAGCTGTGACTGATGACTGCAGCTTTTCCTCTATGATTTTGCAAAAGATCTATAGTACTACAGTTTGTGTCTCTAGAGGCCTGTTTGGTGTAGTGGGTGTAAATGGCTCTGTCTTGTGTTCAGCTTATCTCTGTCCAATCCCAGTGGATTGGTGACTCTAGGTTGCAGTCTCAGCTTTGGAGAAATACAACTAAGACAACTAAGACATCCCATCCCCCACAAGTAATACCTGGAAGAGGAAAATAAAACCTCCCCACTACAACAAAACCAGGGTACCACCTTGGAGGGTCCTCGATTGATTTGTCCATTTCAAGAGTTCTAAACTAATTGTCTCAATCAGCACCCACTCTCTAGCTAGAGAGCTCAAAAGGTTTCCAGCAACTAGATAGTAGGTGTCTATCAAGCATGGCTCACTCTTGTGCTCTGAGTTATGTGAAGGGCCCATCCAGTGGAAGGTTTGGAGTCAGGGGGCTGATACCTCTTTGCCCACCTTGCTCACCCTTCACCACTGGACTGTTGTGACCCCAATCTCTGGTAACCCCACCACCAGTCTCTATTAGCCCAGTTTTGTCCAATAAGCAAATGTGCCAGGGCTTTGTGTCTGCCAGAGTCTAAGTAAAGTCAGTGCCTCCTCCTCTCAGTTGCCACCCTTTGTCACCAGCCAGCAGGAGGTGCTGAAGCCTGCCTGCCTCAGGCACTCAATGGCAGCTGGACAATGTTCCACCTGAGCTCAATCTAAACCTGAGGAAATCCAGACAGCAAAAGAGTTATTCCCTTACCCATCACACATTTTTCACCACTGTTCTGCAGCTCTGGTATCCCTATAGGGCAAGGTCTGGTTCCCTCAGGCAGACTACAGGGTTGGGGAGGTGACTCTACAAAATTAGACCCCAGCAGGGTCACTGTAGTAATGCTGGTCTTGGGTGGGAGGTGTCTCCACTTGGTTTCATGCACCTCAGCAGTTCCCAAGTCTCCACCCATAGTGCAGAGACCTGCCTCTGCCCACTGCTGAGATACACTTTCTCAGAGCCAGGCTAGTCACCTTTCCCTCTATGCCTTTCTGTATTGTTACTGGATTCGCAGATACAGCAAAGCTGCACTGCCTCTGTCTATGCAATACCCAGTCCTAGGCAAGAAGTGCAGACATTCTGGTCTTTTCAGGGGTTTGACTTCTAGACCACTGGGCAGGAGGGAAGGGAAGAATGGAAGTTCAAGGTGGTAGGGAAAATATTTGTTCAAACTTCCTGCCAGACAAAGGAATTCCTGGGCTCACAGCAGGGGATCTCTGGAGAAGGGGTCCCAGATTCCAGCAACTCTCTCCAGTGGGGGTAAGGGAAGACAACCTCAGTTCATCTCTCACTAGTAGAGATCCCACAGCAAGCAAGCAACTCTCTTGGGGGAGGGGATGGTACACATGTCCTCTTTGGGATGAGTTCTGTACCTGAAATTTATTTCCTTGGAGTTGTAGCTTGCCTCAGCAGGGAAGACATGCTATTATCTATCTCTTTTCTCAGCACGGCTGCCCTCCTTCAGCTTTGTTGGGTTCTTTCTGGCCATTATCTCTCCCTCTGGACTGGAGCTTTTATTGAATGCTAGCTCCAGTCAGCAATCATCTCCCATTCCCCCATGTTCTTATTGAGTGTGTTAATTGGAGTTAGGGAAATTAGCTAACCCGAGGATTTAGCAAAGTACAAAACATGTTGAAACCAAACGAGCAAATAAATGACAAAAAAGCTACCAGACACAAACACACAGATGCAAAATCAGAAACAAGTAAACAAACAGACAAAAAAAAAAACAACAACAAAAATTGTAGTAATCATAAAATAATTTTAAAAAAAGAAAAGAAATTCTAAAAGTCTGATGTAAGCACTCTCAGCAACCATAAGAAGGGAAAAAGAGGAAGAAAGAGAAAAGTATTAAAAAAATTAACAGTAACTCCTACAAGAAAAGGATAAAAAAAGGAAAAAAGGCACCACCAACAAAAATATTATTCTTATATATATATGTATATATATATAAACATACAACTGACTATATGTATGAAGTAGGGATCTACTTTAGTAGGAATAAATTTATGTTGCAATATACTTTCTGGACACCAGGTGGCACCATGAGTGGTTCCCAGGCTTATACCTGATTCTTGGTTTACATTGTTTTTTTGATGGTTGCCTGGCTACCCACTTGGCGCTTAGACCCCTCTGAAATCCAATGCCACGGATTTCAAAAGGAATGTTCACAGGCGGGATTCACAAATCTCCCTACAACAGTTCCCATGAAGTGCGGGGTGTCCCGGACCAGCTTTGGGTGCAGGATGGCTGCCTGAAAGTGAGACTCAAATCGCTGCACCAGGCCTGTAGGAAACGGTTCCTATGGCAGTTGCCATTTCTGAAATTTCAAAATATATCTGCTTCCTGACTGGCCACCTAGCCTCAGCTGTCCTGTTCTAAACGGCACCCCATCTGCCCTCCAAATTCGGCATAGCAGTCCATGCTTCACCAGATTTTCCACTCAACTTCTAGTTTCCCCTTGAGCTGGAAAAATGTAATCTTCCATGGGGGAGGGACTGGTTGCCACTGGCACCTGCCAATTCAGGAGGCAGCACAAAGACATTTCAGCCAGTCTCTGCAGCTAAAGGTTACACTTAGAGTCCAGCAATCCACCAATTCGCTGCACACCCTGAATTGCCAGTCTATACCAATATTGTCTGCCAGGAGCGATCCAGCCCTTTGATTCATACCTGCTGTTCAGGGAGACAAGAGCTAAACTTCTATTCTGTCCACCATCATGCTCCACCTCCTACACCCTTTCTAATTGTTGATCACACTGACCTCAGAAAGAAAAAAAAATTCTTCACTAGCAGATTTTGCAAATTCTCCCTGCAGTAGTTCCTGTGAAGTGTGGGGTATCCTAGAGCAGTTTTGGGTGCAGGATGGCTGCCTGCAGGTGAGATTCAAATCACCTCACCTGGCCTGTGGGAAAAGGTGCCTGTGGCAGTTGCCATTTCAGAATTTTCAAAACGCGTCTCTTTCCTAAGTGGGATCCTTTCTCCTTAATTTTCTATCTGGCTGCCTAGGCCTCTGCTGCTCCAAACAGGGTCCAAATGGGCCCCCTTTCTGGTCACCAAATTCCACTCAGGAGTCCACACTTCACCAAACTTTCCATAAAACTCCTAGATTCCCCAAGAACTTGGAATTGTAGCCCTTCATGGGGGAGGGATTGGTTGCTGCTGCCTCTGGCCAGTGGCAGCCAGCTGCTGGTGCTGCTTCAGCAGTGGTACCGAAATTTCTCTGGCAGAATCCATAGCTCTGGGTTACAGTTCAAGTCCAGCAATCCACCACTTCACTGTACACCCCAAATTGCCTGTTTACACCAACATTCCACACAGGGAAAGATCTAGCCCACTCACTCTCACTCACCTGATGCTGTGGGGAGAGTTGAGCTAAAACTCCATCCTGTCCACTATCGTGCTCCACCTCCCTCAAGGTATAATTTCTATTCTGCTAATTTTGTTGTGGTTTAATTTGTATCCTAGGATATGATCTATTTTGAAGTGTGTTCCATGGGCCGATGAGAAGAATGTATATTCCTTATCTTTAGGATGGTGTGTTCTGTACATGTCTATTAAGCCCATTTGTTCTAGGGTCACATTTGAGGTCACATTTGCATCTTTGTTGAGTTTCTGTTTAGAGGATCTGTCTAGTTCTGTTAGAGGGTGATAAAGTCCCCAACTATTATGGTGTCATGGGATTTCTCAGACCAATCAAGTTCTGTTTTATAAATCTAGGAGCATTTGAATTGGGCACATAAATATTTAGCATTGAAATGTCCTCTTGTTTTATTGATCCCTTGACCAGTATGAAGTGACCATCTTTGGCTTTCTTGACTTTAGTTGCTTTGTTTTGTTTTGTTTTGTTTTCTTTTTTCTTTTTTTTTTTTTTTTTGACACAGAGTCTCACCCTCAGTAGAGTGCTATGGCATCACAGCTCACAGCAATCTTGGCATTAAGTTATTCTTTTTTCTCAGCCTCCCAAGAAGCTGGGACTACAGATGCCCAACATAGCACCCAGATATTTGTTGCTGTTGTTGTAGTTGTCATTGTTGTTTGACAGGCTCAGGCTGGCTGGTTTGAACCAGCCATCCTGGTGTACGTGGCTGGTGCCCTGGCTGTTGAGCTACAGATGCCAGCCAACTTCAGTTACTTTAAATCCACATGTACCTGAAAATAAAATTGCAACCCCTCCTTTCTTCTATATCCATTTACTGAAATACTTTTCTTCATTCCTCAACCCTGAGTCTTGATTATCTTTCAAAGTTAAGTGCATTTCCTGCAGATAGCATGTGGATGATTTGTGCCAACCAGTCTGTCCCTCTTTAGTAGGGAATTCCAGCCATTTGCAGTTATTAAGAGAACTGATATATATGCTGGAGTTCTATTCATCTTATGTTGTGAATGTCCATTGTATTTTTTTTTCTTTGCACCCTTGTGGAAGCTAAGTTGTGACCTTTTGTTTCTGTGTGCTTACTTTACTGGTGGTCTTTTGCGATGGATAGTGTTGAGAATCAGTCGAAGTATTTCCTGTAGAGCTGGTCTTATTGTGGGAAATTTCATCAATGTGTGCATGTCAGCAAAAGATTTTATTTCTCCATCAATTTTGAAGCTTAGTTTAGCAGGATAATTCTGGGCTGAAAATTTTCTTGTTTAAGAAGGTTATATGTAGACAACCATTCTCTTCTGGCTTGGAAAGTTTCATCTGAAATGTTTGCTGTCACCCTAATGGCTATTCCCCTGTAGGTCTGTTGGTGCTTATTCCTGGCTGCTTATATAATTTTCTCTTTTGCCTCAACTTTGGACAGGGTCATTACAATGTGTCTTGGAGCATCTATTTGACTTGAGAGGATCTGGGGTTCAATATCCCTCTAAAAAGAGTGTGTTGAAATATTTCCCAAAACTTGGGAAGTTTTCATTTATGATATTTTCTGGTAGGGATTCTCTTCCATTGGGATGATCTTCTTTCCCTTCAGGCATCTCTATTATTCATTTCTGAATGCTTTGTCAAGTCCCAAATTTCTGTAAGTGACTGTTCTGCTTTCTCTCTTCTTTTCTACCTCTTTACCTGGTTTAACTCAAGAACTTTATCCTCGAGCTCTGAGATTTTCCTCTCCATAGTCTAATCTATTTTTGATACTTTCTACTGCATCTTTACATTCCCTGATTGTCTTCTTCATTTCCTTAAGCGCTGCCATAGCCTTTCTATATTCTGCATGTCTTTTATCCATCTTTTGGTTCTGTTTTATTACTTTCTCATTCATTCCCCTTATTATCTTTAAAATATAGCTGACTATATATTAAATTCCCTTTCTGCCAATTCCATTAATTATTTATAGGTGGAGTCCTCTGCAGTGGCTGCCTCACGGTCCCTTGGGGAGTTACTCTGTTTGGGTTTTTCATGTTGCCAGAATTTTTCTGTTGGTTTTCTCCTCATGTGTGTTTTCTTCTTGTTTACCTCCTTGCCCAAGTTTTCTTTCTCTCTTCCTCTTTTGCATTAAATTACCTCATGATAGAGCTTAGTTGTTCAAGTGGCCACTTGGTATAAGGCCAAAACAAAGAGAAGCATAAAGAGCAAGCAGGGAGAAAGAAGAGGAAAAGAAAGAGATAAGAAAAGATAAGAAAAAAGAGGAAGTGGGATGAAAGAAAAGAATTGAAAAATAGGAGAGGAGGACAGAAATAGAGATTGAGAATGACAGGAGAAATAGAGATGTTCAGCAGACTGCTATGGCCACACCTGAAACTCAAGGATTAAGGCAGTTTGGGTTGAGCAGATCCCTCCCCATCAGGAGTATCTTATCAGCCTGAAGAAAGAAAGACCTTACATCTGCCAAATACAGGAAGAGAAAGAAAGGAAGAAAGAATAAAAACATAATAAGATAAAAATAGAATGGGTAGGGAAGAAGGAAAGAAAACTTCATCAGTGTAGACTTGCCAATGTTGTCTTTTCAAGGGCCAAAGGTAGAATGTCTCTTTAGACTGTGATACCGGGGGACCTCCTTGAGCCAGACTTCTGCTGTAACCTCCCATCCAGGTCAATGCCAAGGACTACTCAGGTCTCAGAAAAAAAAAAGAGAAAGGGAAAAAAATAGGAACATATAAGGAAAGTTTAAAAACATAACTATTTCAGATAAAGAGAAAATAAGAAAGAACAAACAAGAAAGAAAGAAAGAACAAAAAAGGGGGCTATCTTGGGAGTTGTATGACAAGTTTATGTGGTAAAGATTAGAAAAGTAAGAAAGTCTCTACCAAAAGAGAGAGAAAGGGAGAGAATCAGAACAGGGGGTGGGGAATAAATAGGTTTGAGTTACCATAAGAAAAATATGAGAGCCCTTGCTCTTGAAGAAAGTAACAATATAGATAAAAAATAGAACCAACCAAACTGGCATAAAACAAAACAAAACAAAGAAAGAAATAAAATAACCACAAAACCACCACCTCAACAACCAAAAGGAGAGAAGAATAGAAAAACACCAAAAAAGAAAAAAGAAAAAAGGAAACTTAAAAAAATAAAATAAAATAAAATTGTAGCTGGGGTCAATATTAATAAAATTATATGTTGCAATGTGTTGCTGGGACACCAGCTGGCACAATGGTTTTAGGAGATGGAGAACACAGGCCGGAAACCACTCTGTAGTTTTTGAGGAGGACAGGTTCTGCTATCCTTACTTAGTTGCCCTCTCTGAGTGTCTGATTGTTTATTCAGCTTTCAGCCTCCAGGTTGGGGTCTTAGAACTCTCTAGAGGCCTTGAGATACAAGTCTCAAGGTGCCCCCTGATAGCAATTGTGGGGAGAAGTTTGGGAGCAACTCAGCTGACCACAGGAGTGGATGACTGGGCTAAGCAGGCATGCCAAGGCCAGCTGTGTACTAGGCCCCTGCTAACAGACCTTCTGGCAATATCAGCCTAGCTAGCAGCAGTCTAGCTAATGGGAAATCCCCTCCACCCAGTATTCAAACCTGGTGGCTGTACACTGTTTGAGTCCCACCCCACCCCAGTATTTTTAAGGTGGTTCCCAGGCCCAATTCCCTGGAAATGCACAAAGTGCAGAAGGGCTCCTCCAGTCTGGCACCTCCGGGGGAGGGTGGGCCAGCCAGTCCCTGCTGGCTCCAATGCACCTACCTTCTGTGTCAGTTCTCCACAGTTCCTGGCATATCTTGGTGTCTCCTACGGTCCACCATCATCTCACTGTGCCCACTAGGGATGAATCCAGGTAGGTTCCTCTTAACATTTTTGAGTTATCACTCTTTCCCAGTCTTTTTAGGAGAAGCCAGCCTGGAGATCCTTCTGCCATCTTACTCTGCCTATTCAACTAATTGGTTTTTAAAAAGAAACACACAAAAAAGAATTTGAATTCTACCTTGCTGGATGCCAGCCTGTAAACATTCTACAGCCAGACAATTCACACCCTGTAAACCAGCATTGCTTCTCAGTGCTAGAAATGCTTCAGGGCAATGATGTAGAATGTGACAGGTCTAAGTTTAAATTTGGACTATGCAATTGATCTGCCGTGTGGTGTGAACAAAAAGCACTGGGATACCATGACAGTTACTAAATGGTAGGTAGCACACACACTGGATATGCTGGATACAGGGATGATTTGTGTCCCTAACAGGACAGAGTGAGATTTCATCGCACTACTAAGATCAGCACATGATTTAAAATTTATGAATTGTTTATTTCTGGAATCCTCCTATTTAATATTTTCACTCTCTGAACTTCCTACTCTATCAAATGGTATATCAATCATATTGTGATGATTAATTATATCAGGTGTAATGATAGTATCTGATAATTGGAGGTGACTATTGTTGTGGTAATAGATTTGGTAGCATTTATACTACAAGATGTGTGTGGCCCATAGTAGGTCTTCAATATATGGTAATTATGGGGACACTAATAAATATTAGGAGCATTGATATTATAGTAGTTCCCCTTACCCATGGTTTCAGTTACTTGATGTCAACTTTGGTCCAAAAATATTAAATAGGAGGATTCCAGCAATGAACAATTCATAAATTTTAAATCATGTGCTGATCTGAGTAGTGTGATGAAATCTCACTCTGTCCTGTTAGGGACACAAATCATCCCTGTATCCAGCATATACAAGTGTGTGTGCTACCTACCATTTAGTTACTGTCATGGTATCCCAGTGCTCTTTGTTCAAGGTCAAGGTCTATGGTAACAACTCAAAGCCTATATCATGCACCTCACTTACTCTCATCACATAGGCATTTTATTACCTCACATGATCCCAGAAAGAAAGGTGAGTACAGAATAAGCTATTCTCAGAGAGAGGGCACATTAGCATAACTTTCATTACAGTATGTTGTTATAATTATTCTATTTTACTATTAGCTACCATTGTTAAGTTCCTACCCTGCCTATTTTATAAACAAAATTTTATCATGGGTATGTATGTATGGGGGAAAACATAGATGAATACAGGGTTCAACAGTATGAGTGGTTTCAGGCATTCTCTGGGGTCTTGGAACATATCCCTGTTTCAGGATTTCCTGGGACAGTATAGAAAACTCAACTCCTAAACAGAGAGGGAACCAAGAGGCCAAAGAATGACTCAGACGAGACCAGCTTGATGAGATAGGTGAGTTTATTAGAGGTTACTTACTATGGCACTTGTTTCCAGGCAGCACAGGAATTTCTTCTGCAGGAGCTTCTTACCTGCAAAATCAGTGGCTGCCCACCCAGTGGCATTGTCTTAAGTCTCTTCCTAATGAGTTATGCAAAGGTTTTACATTGTATCTTTGCTTGTTCACAGTAGAACACATCACCTAGGCACAGTACCATCATCATAACAGCAGCTGTCATGCAACCCATGTTAAGTTAATGACATTGTAATTTCCCACTAGGTAGGAATTTTAGTATTATAATTAGTTAAAGGACACTATAGGACAACCTAAACAGCTCTAAAGCAGTCAGGGCCAGTTTGAGCAAGCGGTTTGGGGGCAACAAAGTGCTGGGCACTCCCCCTCCCACCCCCAGTAGTTATCTGGGTACCTGTTTAGTCTACTTGGTAACAATTTGACCAAATAGTCTAAGCTAGCACAGTGTTTCTGTTACCTGGTGGGGAACCTGCATTCCTCCCTCATCCCTCTTGGATAAAGGGAGGAGGGCGGGACTTTATACCCAATCCTTCTTTTACCCCTGTTAGGTGTAGGGCCTTAGAGAAGATGCCTGAGGATGTAAAAGGTGCACAAAAGTGTTTGGGAAGAAAGCAGTCACACAGGGATGTGGCTGCTCAGCCACAGGATCCCTCTCTCCTCTAAGTGTCAGTGGGAAGAAATTCCAATCTCCAGTGGAAACTTTAGAAGGACACCCAGCTTTTCAGCTTCAAGTCTAAACTATCTTGGGAGCATTAAACTTTGTGACTGTATCTTTCACCCTGACCAGTGATAGAATCTAGTTACCAATCCACTCAAGAAGAATCCCTTTCCTGGAAAGCATGTCCCTCCCAGGAAATAGTGCACAGATCAATCCAGACCTCCCTAACCTTGTCCCACCTATTGGCCCAGGTAAAGCTATGGATGAACCAATCCTGGCTGCCCTAACCCTTGAAATCCCTGTCGACCATAGCCTACATGTGGATTTCTTCCTTCCTTCTCCCAGGAATCTCACCCCACCTGCATCCCAGGTGGAATAAAAACCACATTGTTTGCACTAATTGGATCTCTGCTTTCCTTTTGTCTTTGCACCTCAGAATGATTTTTATCTTTCGTTCCAGAACCTTTCACCCAGAGGCTTTGTGCTGTGTTTACCAGCACAGAGGGGGAATCTCCAGGGCTGGAAATCCAGTCTTTGACCCCCTTTTGATACAAAGAGGACCCTTGCATCTGTCAACTGGAATCCCCTCCTTCCAGAGCTGCACTGGGTACTATACACTTAAAAGAGCTACAATGGCTCCCCTGCAGAACTAAGAACGGGACCAACACCTGTCTGCTGCACCTCATGTGACCAAGAGAAAACAGGTACATGTACTGCAACAGGAGGGAAGGAGCTACTCAAGCAGAAGAACAAGCATTTGTAGGGGGAAACAAGGGAGGTGCTGGGCAACTTCACTTCCATGGGCATCCCCAAGAATGGACGAAGGAGCCCCACCCTAGCGTTCTATCCCCATTCACCAGGGAGGAGAGGCGGGCGGACCTGCTCCTGCTGAGAGGAGGAGGCCTCTCAGGGCCATTTCCAGACTTGTGCACATCCCTTTGGGGAGCACATTCCCACCTCTGTACAGAGAGTATCACCCTCTCCCTTCTCCTCCATCAGAGGCACAGAGGCCCGAAAGGCCCAGGGAAATAATGGCAAGTGGAGAAAGGAGGGTGGATATGACTAGGGAGCTTAGCATGTGTGATGGTTGGATGTATAATAATTGCACCTTTACTCCTGCTTTTGCAAGAAGCAGGGGGGGTGCAAGGGTTAAGAGACTGGCAGGCTATGCAGCGAAAGACCCAGGTTTTAGTCCTGGTCCTGCCCCTTATCAGCTTGGGAGGTAGACCAGTCTCTGGCTTTCAAGCATAGAAAACTAGCACTGGAATGGAGCTCTGAAAGCAGCCTGCCCACCTCTAATTTGTCCTGGCTAGGTGGATGCTTACCGTCTTTCCCCAGGCACTGACACAATCATGAGCCCAAGGTTTTGTCAAGCCCTGGACATGTGCCATTTTCATGCTAGATACTGTAGAGAGATCTAAAGGAGACATGGCCTCTGCCTTCAGTCTGGTGAGGAAGACAATAAACATAAAACAAACAAGACTGGAGTGCCCAGGTAAGGAGGAGGGAAAGCTGAGCTAGACCTTGAAGAGTGAGAAGTGACGAGGCAGAATGGATTAGGACAGGTATTCCCAGCAGAGGCACAGCCAGAACGTAGCTGTTGCACTACTTGGGTAACTCCATATCATTCTGTGATATGGAGTGGCATAGTGGCAGGCATGGGGCAGGCATGGGGAAAACCATGGGCATAGTGGCAGGCATGGGGAAAACCAACTAGCTGGGAAAATCTGTGGCTATGAGGCAGGAGACCCCAGCTGCCCAGACTAGTATACTTCTGGTGGTCATATGTTACCATGATAGCTCAGAAGTCTCACTGAGATAATAGAAAATCACATAGACACGAATATTGTTTAGAGCCACTTAGGAGGACCGTCTCCAGTTCCATCCAGATTCATCATTTTTTATGGCTGGAACAAACACCATATATACTCACTATTAAATTAAAACTAACCAGTGAGCATCCAGGTACCCAGAGGTATGTACAGCTCAGTGGAAATCAACCAGGGTTGGGGACAGGGAGGGGCAAAAATCAACCTGATTTTGGAGATGGGCACAATCTTATAGCCAGGACTCAAGCATTACAAAAGCAATCCATGTAATTTAAAACATTTGTGCCTCCTTAATATGTTGAATTTTTTGAAAAAGTTAGAACTAGATTGAGAAAGGTCTTGGGAGATGTCATAAAAGAGGCCTGACTGCAGAGATAGCTGCTAGTGGGTGATGGGGAGAGGAGGTCAGGAGGGGTCCTCTGCAAGAGTCCAGATCTGAGGTGTGGATTGAAGGAAAGGAGGATGTGGGATTTGAGGAAAGAAGTCTGTGGGCACCTTCTTTTTCTTAGCCCTTGTAGTCTTGGGACCAGGGTTTGACATCTGCACTGCTGACAATTGCTTTTCTTTTGAAAGTTTCCCCTCTAAATATGTAAGACTGAGCTGCCCTGGTCTCTTACTTTCACAAATCTTCATTATGCTGGACAATAATTTCATCCAACTATTGGTGGTTTTGTTTTTGTTTTTGTTTTTTTTGAGAGAGAGTCTCACTGTAGGTGGGCAGGCTGCAGTAGAGTGCTGTAGCATCATAGCTCACAGCAATCTCAAACTCTTGGGCTCAAGTGATTCTCTTACCTCAGCCTCCCAAATAGCTGGGACTATAGGCATCTGCCACAAAGCTTGGCTATTTTTAAGAGACGGGCTCTTGGTCTTGCTCAGGCTGGTCTTGAACCTGTGAGCACAGACAATCCACCTGCTTCAGCCTCCCAAGCACTGGAATTACAGGCATTACTGCTCCTGGCCCTCAATTATTGGTGTTTCTTAAGGCATAGAACAAATGTCTGACACCATCTTCTTTTGCCCATTCTGTCTTGGACAGCTTTTCCATCTTCCACACCCCCACCATCATCTTGTGACAAACATCCCATGATCATGTTTTCAGCCTTGGCCTTTGGAACCTCCAATGCTCAAGAATGCCAATGCACCTGCTCTCTCCTCTCTCCACTCCTTTTTCCACCCAGCTCCCCGTAATCTAAATTACTTCCATTTATTCAGCATTTTCTATAAATCAGGCATATTTCATGCAATCTCCACTATGGAGATATTACCCCCATTTAGCAGATGAAGACCCTGGGCCTCTTAGAAGCTAAGAGAGCAGGTGGACAGGCTACCAGGATCAAGTGTGCCTGACACCTGAGTCTATGCTCAGTGAGTCTATGTACATTCTCCAAGGCTCTGGGTATGTATCTCTAGAGGCTACCAGGATCAAGTGTGCCTGACACCTGAGTCTGTGCTCACCTGAGTCTATGTACATTCTCCAAGGCTCTGGGTATGTATCTCTAGCTCTGGCATGAATCTCCAGCCAACACAATTCCACTTTGCTGGCTGGTCCACCTAGCCCTTGCCTTGGTGCTCAGGTGCTCATGCAATCACAGGTTGCCAGGCTGGTGCTCCTGGCACATCAGGGCTGAAAACCAACAGCCTCATATTACAAATGGGGCTAGGAAACTTAGAGAGGGATATGGAGTTACCCAAGCCAGTGCTAGTTCCCACCCTTCTGATTTCTACACTCATTCTACTTACACTAATTTTTTTATTGGCTAGTCTTTTATATTTTGCAAGATGTTTTGATATACAGCATCTCATATTCTCTTTGCCATAATCCTGTGCCATAGATGTTCTATCTCTATTTAACAGATGGGGAGACTAAGGCCAAGGGAGGTGAAGGGATTTGCCCAAGGTCACAGAGCTGGGTAAGTGACAACTACGAAGCATTCAAGGAAAGCTGAGTTAAAACTATGCTCATGAGGTGGTAATTATAAGAGTTCAACAGAAAATTCTACTCATATCAGGTATAGGAAACAAAGCCCAGGCAGGCTCGGAGGGCTGGGAGGAGCCATCCAGGAACCAGGATCCATCTCTTGGGTGCTCAGGGTTGTGAGATCTCTCCCCTCTGGTTCCCAGCATGTCTTTTATCATCTCTGTAAGACCTCCACTTTTCCTCTTCCCTGTAGCTTCAGTCCCTCTGTAACTTTAGGTTGTCATCACACTAGTTCTGAGTTGACAATATCCTATACTCACAGTATCATAATTCAGCATCATAATTTTAAGTTCTCAGCAGAGGCAACTGCTCACCCCAGATTGGGACAGTTGTGCAGCCCTTGCAGAATTCAGTAGTGGTGAGGGGTTGGCTGAGTTCCCTGGTACTCAAACTAATTACACAAACTAATTTGATCCATCATATAAATGAAAAATCTCTTAAAGTGGCACATCATATTAGCATTTATTGCAGTTACAATAGTCATGATAGCAGCTATTTTATTGCACCCTTAACATAGAAGGAACCCGGCACTCTATGCATTATATGAATTCCCCTTTTAAATCTTTTCAACAAGCTTACATAGCATAAGGTTATGCAGCTTATTTTATAGGTAAATCAATTGAGACTAAAGGGATATACTTGCCCAAGCTCTCCTGGTTTGTAAATGATGGAGTGGAAGTTGATACTAGATCTTTCTTCTCATGATCTGAACCATTATTTTATACAATTACAAGAAATGTTATTGAAATCAGACATGCTACTAAAGATATAAATGATCAATGAGTTCTCTTTAGTCTCTTTTAGCTCAGGGATTCCCAAACACTAATACACATAAACATTATCTATGGGCCCATTAAAAAGCAGATTCTTAGGCCTCACCATCAGTGATTCTGATTCAGTAGGTCTGGGGCAAGGCCTGAGACTGTACATTTCTACTAAAAAATCTAGGTGATATCAATGCTGCTGCGTTTTGCCTTCCTTTTCAACCACACTTGTCTAGTAGATACCAACAATAAACTCCTACCCATATGATCAATTTTGCAAAAAATGGAGGGACTACATCTTTAGTGGACACCACCAGAGAACTTGCTTGAAGTGAAAACTGCAGAATCCTGAACTCCGGAAGTTCTTATTTCTGGTAGCTTATAGGACAGAACACACATCGAAAATCAGTGCTGGTGTTTCAATCAGTGATTGAGAAGCTTTCATGTATAATTGGAGCTTTCTCTCTTCTCCTTTACCAGTGAGGGTCTAGAAAGTATCTGGTTTTCTAACTTACTATCCCATGAGATTACAATGATTTAGTCCTTTGGCTGCCAATTGCATCAGGTTTTATCCTCATCTTCATGACTCAACATATGCTTATTTCATGCCCACACATGCCAGACATTGTTCAAGATGTTAATTGCACAGCAAAGGATACAATAGAAAATGTTCATGAGCACACCAACTTATAGTTCTCCTCCCAATTCCAATTCCAGAAACTCAGTTAGCTGAGAATCAGCAACTTTAGTGTATATCCTAGTTTTATCATTCTTGGCATCAACCAATGGGCATTATGATATGATATACAAATTCCATCTGAGGACAAAAATTGTCTTGCTTAGAAGTCATACACTCATCTCTTACAAGTGGTGACCCTGTGGAACCAGAATTCATAGGGTCCTCACACTTGAAGATTTGGAGTGACAGTCCCTCAGATGGTAACCACTCCCTTGCAAAAGGTGAATTTCATGCACTCAACTCTTCATTGCTGTCAAGTGTTCTTAGCATGAGCCTTACTAACTCTGGCAATCTCAGGCCATTAGTATCATAATGGCCAATCTCATTCTTCAGATTCCTGCTGTGGTATAAGTGATTCTGTTTCACTTGGTAACTATTGGAAGAAGATTATGGGCCAGCAATTCATGGAAGCCATATGAGAGAGAGTTGAAAGAGGTCATGCTTTAGAGAGTGTCAGAGCTACCATCCTAATTCACCACCTGATACCTGTGTGATAGTATGCCCGCTTCACATCTCCAAGTCTCATTTTCCTCATCCAGCAGAATTGCTCTGATCATTAATGAGACCTAGGTGGTAATGTTTCTGACACCATGATGGAATGAAACAGGCCATTAAAAATATTCACTGTGGTAAATTCATTTGACTGATGGCAAAAGTGGTCCCAATTTTCCTTCTCTCCCTGCGTTTGTGCCCCTGGGCAATGAGACTTAGGGTTCCTCTGGCAAAATGTTAAATCTACTCTTGAATCTGGGCAAGTCTCAGAGTTGATGTAGCGAACAGAATGTGGTAAGGGTGACATGAGTCAATTTCAATCCATGGCCTCAAAGTGTCTTGTGTGCTTCTGCCCATTCTCTGGGGTCCTGGTCCAACTGCCATCTGAATAAACACAAAGTAGCCAGGTGCATGATGGAGACCTCAGGGAGAAGAGCTGACTGAGCCCTGTTGTATTGGCCGAGTCCTCAAATATATGAGTGAGACTAAAGTAAACCAGCAAATTCACCTTAGTGAACTGAAGCTGACAATAGAGCCATGAGTGAGCCTAGTTCAGGTCAGACAGCAAGGCCAAGATCACTCAGACCACCAAGATGACCTACAGACTCTTCAAAAATTATAACAGGTTATGACTTTAAGCCACTAAGTCTTGAGTGGTTTGTTATACATCATTATTGTGGAAATAGGTAAACTAACTTTACAGGCCTTTACCCCAATTTCTTTATTTAGTCCTATGTTGTGCATTAAAAAAAAAAAAAAACCCTAAAAACTTCTCTGTTCACTTTAACTCCATTCTCTTCCTTCACTCCAAAATGGGGCCAGTCAGTCACCAAACCAAAGTGTCCCATGACTTCAATGCAAGCGTCCTATAGATTGCTGGAAAAGTTTCCTTCCCTGGGAAAGGATGTTATTCCCTTGCTTTTTCCCAGAGGATTTGGCTACATGAAAGATCTCCCCCAGCATCAGTTTCTGTCCAGCCTGTCTTGTGGGTTAGACAATTATCTGGAACCTTTTCTGGATCAGATTACACAAGAGCAATAATTCCCTATTCTAACAGAAGCTCTAAAGGTCTCTGGACCCAAAGTTCTTCACTGCTAAGCCTCTGTTTTCGATCTGGGCCCTGTCTCATCCAGAGAACTTGGACCCTTCCCTCCTCCAGCCCATTTCCTCCTCCTGATGTGCCCATGATGGTGTTCTTTTACTATATCACAGACACTTGATTCACTGAAGATGTTTGTTAAATACGTGTTCAGTGACAAAATAAATAAAGCCTGGATAAATTAATGTTCTTCCCAATGAAAATATCTACCTCCCCTTTCCCATTTTTTAAAATAATACTATTTTTGTAGGGGACAGCTTAAGTAACAATTATAATATACTATTTATACCTCTCCAGGAGCACATTGCCTTTATGCATCTTTACTAATTACTTGTCTGTCTTTCCAATCCTTGCAATAGTATCTTACTAATGTTTAAAGCCTACTTCCTCCCACAGTGCCATAAAATGTTCATCAAATTAAATAAATTGAAGTGCTGAGTCCTAGTCTTAAATGAATTTGTTTCATGATGAATAAAAGCTACAATATATGAATGTCTCTTGGTCCTAAACAAGGAAGAAAAAATAGAAAAAGTTCACTAATGTTAATATTCAAAGCACTGCAAGCAGCTTGGAGATCTACTGAAGTGAAAAGAATAGAAACATGCATGAGTCTGCTATCTACAATGCAACAGTGTGTAATAAACTGCCCCAGATTCAGTGATATACCAAGACACATTTATTTCTTGCTCACAAGTCTTTGTGTCAGCCAGGATTTGGCTGACCTAGGCTGAACTCAACCAGGCTTACATCCAGGCTGCAGTTTGGGTTCAGATCTTGATCTGCAGTTTTCATCCCTCTTAGACCTGTTAGCTTCCAGAAGCAGGTTCTCCACATAATGAAAACCAGGATCATAAGAAGTCAAGCTCAACCATAGAGCACATGTTCAGGCAACATATTCACTGAGATTCCATTGGCTAGAGTGCTTCACATGGTCAAGTTCAACATAACTGCATTGGAAAAGTATGCTCTACCTACTCTGGTATGAAGACCTATGGCGGTACAAAGAGTGTGACTCCAGGAAGTGGTCAAGAACAGAGGACACTAATATGATACCTATGGTTGGGAACTTAATGAATGGCCATTACAGGTATTTCGGGCTCAGTAGAGCTAAGACAAGTAATTCATTTCCAAAGTGTTGCTTCCTCACTGAACATATATAAATCCATCATTTTACATACATTCTAGGCTACAGATCACTGGAAAAGAAATGTGATATTATAATCAAATCAGTAGTATGTATTTTAGATGACAAAATAGAAAGTACTCTTTTTCTTCTGTTCAACTGAGTTATAACCACAAAAAAAGACTTTAATTAGGAAATAGCACCAGTAACTGGAAACAACTTTGAAACACATTTATTACTAAAAGAAAATTTCTGTTCCTGCAAGCATTTTCTGCTTTCAGTATTGCCTTCAAGATTAAAAAAAAAGGGGGGGGGGTATTTAATTTAAGAAAATGCATTATTGGTTAATATACCATATAGTCTAATCTTACAGATTTGTAGGAGGGACAAATTTGCTACTACTACAATTGGAAGTCAAAAAAATCATCACATGTCCCAGAGTTCATTCCACATTAAGTCTAGAGGAAACTGAGTCCTATTCATTATTAGGCACTGTCCCATGACTCTCCCTTAGCAAGACCTCATTCATTCCGTCCCTTCTTGGCAATGTCATGAAATCTGTCAGAAATCTCAAGCAGAACAGAATGCTTGGGGAGGCCATGTATATCTGTAGCTTATACTGGTAATCAGTAAATTCTTTACTATTCTAAAGCCTTATGGTTCTGCAGTTTTCAAGGCATTTTGGGACAGGAATCCTCGTGAGGTATTCAATTCCATCTTCACTCTGTCCAACCTCCTAGAAGCATCACACAACCATCCTCTATGTGGTTCTGATGACTTTTGGAGTGTATGGAATGAAGAAGGGAATCTTGGGTTATTACCTTCTGCTAGACACACAGATTTCTGCTTCCTTCCCACTCTTAGTATAATTTCTTTCTCTCTATTTAGTTATGACTCTTCTCTTTGACAGTTACTCATCACTCTACCCTTTCCACCTTCTCAAGAGTGACTCCTCCCATAATCTTATTGAGTTTTCACTTTTGAGATAAAAAAGACAAAAATTATTTGGGGAGGGAGGATTTTCTTTAGGCTATGAAGCAAAAATTACAACCAAGGTAGGGAAACATCTATTTGCCTGAAAAGGATGGGTGGGGGAGTAGTGGGAACACAGAACAGAAATCACTAATAGCCCTCATTCTATTGCTTATTACATAGCAGGGGACTCAAAACACAAATTAATAAATCTATAATTATCCTGCCACGAAGCTATTTATTTTACTATTATATTATGTCAGCTTCAGAATGCAATTACATTCTATGCTCCCATTTTTCCATGCTATATTATTTTATTCAGTGGAATGGTTAATTAGATGACTTTATTAATATGGAGACATTCTTAGCTCATTAGGTATGATGCATGATTCTATTGTCTAGTTCCTTGATTTTTCTTCTTGGCAGTTGCAATCTAAAGGACAAGGTTCAAATATTAATTTTAGCAGCTTCTGGGAAACAACTGCTCACAACAAAAACTAGAATGTCAGTAGCTCACAAGAAGATACCTCACAGCTTTTAAAATTTCTTTTACAATAAACTATTGGGCACTAACAAATGAAACAAGTAAGGATCTTTTTACAATTACTGTCTATATGGTAGAAGAAAATTTCACTCTGCATTTCTTACAAATGCATGCTAGTGCTTTATGCTTATCCTTTTAATTATTGTAATCAAATATAAGAAATAGAAATTATAAGAAGTTTCCTTCATCAATCAAAGAATTAAGCTTTTCTCCAATGCTATTCTATGGCAGCCATTAATTGAATCTTTTCTAGGACTTATAGTGTACTTTTATAACCTTATAGAACATACATATAGGAGTTCAGTTATGGCCATCATTGTATGTTTTTGTAATTTTATTTATCATCAGTGATCTAAAGCAATATAAAATATAAGTCTTTATTTCCATGTTTCCATAAGCACCCAATACAACAAACAGTTGACTAGTATCTGTAAAATTCATTCATCTCACAAGCATTTATTTAACACTATGTGCCCAGGAAAACATTTTAAAGATAAAACACAATACATAGTGTGGGACAAAAGCATTATGTAGTTTCCTCCTTACAAATTCAAAGAAAGCTGAGGTATAAAATAATGTATTTCAATTATAAAAGGAACAGATTCACTGTTATTCTTTTTTAAATATACAGTGGGGAGAAAACCTTATTCTATGTGAACCAATCAATGTTATTTCCACATTTTCTTCATTTAATTAATTAAATTGTTGAACCCATGGCACTGTGTTAAATTCAGGGAATACAGTTAACAACAAGAGTTGTAGCCTTACCCTGAGGATTTGTACAGTCTTTAAATTGTATGTGAACATAAACCATTAAAATACAGATGCAATAATGTAAACAAACATTCAGGTACAAGTATCTCTTTTTAAAATATTTGCCATAAAATTTTTTAAATTTTTTAAATATTTTTATTAAATCATAGCTGTGTACTTTAATGCATTTATGGGATACAATGTGCTGGTTTTTATATACAATTTGAAATACTTACATCAAACTGCTTAACATAGCTTTCACTGCACTTTCTTAATTATTGTGTTAAGACATTAATATTCTACACTTAGTGGATTTGACACGTACCCTTGTAAAATGCACCATAGGTCTGGTCTGACCCATTACCCTCCCTCCCATCCTCTCCCCTCCACTCCCTCTCCTCTTTCCCCTTCATCCTGGGCTGTAGTTGGGTTATAACTTTCATATGGAAGTGTGGGTACTTATATTTTGGTTTCATAGTAGAGCTGAGTACATTTGATACTTTTTCTTCCATTCTTGAGATACTTTACTAAGAAGAATATGTTCCAGCTCCATCCATATAAACATAAAAGAGGTAAAGTCTCTATCTTTTTTCAAGGCTGCATAATTTTCCATGGTGTACATATACCATAATTTATTAATACATTGATGGGTTGATGGGCACTTGGGCTTCTTCCATGACTTAGCCATTACGAATTGGGTTGCAATAAACATTCTGGTGCAAATATCTTTTTTTTAATTTTTTTTATTAGATCATAGCTGTGTATATTGATACTATCTTGGGGTACAGTGTGCTATTTTTATATACAATTTGAAATATTCTCATCAAACTGGTTAACACAGCCTTCATATCACTTTCTTAGCTATTGTGTTAAGACATTTATATTCTTCATTTAGAAAGATTTACATGTACCTTAAAAGATAAACCATAGATGTGATCCCAGCAATCAACCCAAAATATCTTTGCTATAAAGTAATTTTTGGTCTTCTGGATATATACCTAGTAGAGGAATTGCAGGATTGAATGGCAAGTCTATTTTTAGATGCCTAAGTGATCTCTAAACTTCTTTCCAAAAAGAATGTATTAGTTTTCATTCCCACCAGCAGTACAGAAGTGTTCCCTTTTCTCCATATCAACACCAATATCTAGGGTTTTTGTGATGTAGGCTAATCCTACTGGAGTTAGATGATATCTCAAAATGGTTTTGATTTGCATTTTTCTGATGATTAAGGATGATGAGCATTTTTTCATGTGTCTGCTGGCCATGTGTCTGCCTTCTTCAGAGAAGTTTCTATTCAAATCTCTTGCCGACAATGAGATGGGATCACTTCTTCTTTTCTTGCTAATATGTTTGAGTTCTCTGTGAATTCTGGTTATTAAATCTTTGTCAGAGACATAACTTAAAATATTTTCTCCTATTCTGAGGGCTGTCTGCTTGCTTTACATACTGTGTTCTTGGCTGTGCAGAACAGATTCTCACTGGATAAAAGATTTAAACTTAAGATATGAAACTATAAAATTACGAGAAGAGAGTGCAGGGAAAATACTAATTTTTTAATTTTTAATTATTAAGGGTCCTAATGGAGAGAAATGACAAAGGGAATTTTATTTTAGCAAGACTTACCTCTTTGGGATTTCCTTCAGAGCCACTTTATGCTCAACCAAAAATAATATTTCCCAATTAAGTTTCACAGTATACTGCCCAGACTTTTGCATTAGTTACGCAAATAAACAAATTTAGCAATTCCACCCCACCCCCAAAGTTTCTTGTGTTATCAAAACCCGAAATAAACATCTGATCAAATGGCAAGCTTGCATTCTCTTTCAGGGCCCAGTTTCCTTTTGTCTTGTTCTTCCTCTAGGGCAGTGGTTCTCAACCTTCCTAATGTTGTGACCTTTTAATACAGTTCTTCATGTTGTGGGGATCCCCAACCATAAAATTATTTTTGGTGCTACTTCATAACTGTAATTTTGCTACTGTTATGAATCATAATGTAAATATCTGATATGCAGGATGGTCTGAGGTGACTCCTGTGAAAGGGTCATTTGACCCCCAAATGGGGTTGTGACCCACAAGTTGAGAACCACTGCTCCAGGGTGTTATATAAGGAAGAGAAAACACACAGAATTGTGGGAGGTTTTTATGGTCCAGGCCTGGAGGTATTGTGTGGTATAGATCATCTTGTTCCTGTCACCTGACCACACCTATCTGCAAGGGAGCCTGGGAAGTGTAGTTTAAAGTTGAGTCCAGAGGCAACAAGAAGTCTGTTTCAGTGAACCTACTGCATCTCCAGATGCATTTAAGCTGTTTAGGGGGAAAACAAGCAAACAAAAAACCAAATAAGCAAAATTATCTTTAAAGAATAAATATTTGTCCCATACAAGACTCTTCAAAACTGTCTAAATTTCTCTAGCTCTTGCCTAATTTATTCAATACTTTAACAAAAAAACAATTTTCTGAACATTTTTATTTACAGGAGAGTTACAAAAATAGTACAGAGTTATTATACACCCTCTTCTCAGATTCCCTTAATGTTTAAATCTTATATAACCATAGTACATTTATAGAAAACTAAGAAATGCTCTTACTGATTTCATCATTTTTTCCATTTCATCATGTTTTTAACTAAAGTCTTTTCTTCTGATATAGGTAATTCCAAATATTTTTGATTCACATACACACCCCAACTGTTTATTTCTTCTTTGCATTTTTTAAATCCCCAAAGTAAAAGGTGTTTCTCCATTCTCATAAGTAGTCATTGTTCAAATATCATCTATGTGAGTAAAATCTCCCTCAGACTGTAAACTTCACCAGTTTGGCAGTCATCAAAGGAAATTCCAACACGTGTTAATAATGATAGGAATAATGGTGTAATGGGGTTTTATTGAGCTGTTGCTATATCTACTATGTAATAGTTTCCTTAATTCTTAAAGCAGCTATAGGAGGAAGACATTCTTTTAGCCCTCTTTTCCTGATAAGAAAACAGAGACTCCAAGAAATTTATAATGCATCGGTCCCATAACTAGTGAGGAAAGAGCCTAGACTCAACAACTTCAGAGCAGTTGGAGGCTCAAAGGAATAGAGTGCTGGCCCCATATACTGGAGGTGGTGGGTTCAAACACAGCCCCAGCCAAAAACTGCAAAAAAAAAAAAAAGAAAAAAAAAAAAGCTCAACAACTTCAGTTATTCTTAATTAGCAAACTTCAAGGAATAACTAAAATGCAAGAGCATAAGCAAAGGCATTTCTAGAGTGGGATTATATTTAAGAATTCACCCAAAGGACTCATCATGAGGAGCATTCAGAAAAAGGTATTTGAAGATACACCCCCCCTGAAAAAAATGAGGTTAAATGAATTTTTCCCCTTAATTTCTGATAGTTCAGCATTTACCTGATAATCGACCCTCTTCCCTTGCAGGTTGTCTGAAGCCATGTAGAAAGCAAACTGGCTGGAAGAGAAAGACTCAAGATTCTGAGTCTCGGTATTTTCCAAATTTAGCATTTCTAACCTTGACTCATAGTTGAGGCCTGTGCTTCCTTCCGATCTTTGCAAATTCAACTTCTGGCAGCCTAATTTGGAGACCTAATTTCTTGGAATTTTATCTCTTACATCCTCTGGCTGGTACTGAATGATAAGCCTTGTGATACTAGCAATAACATTCCTTGGGGTCTGCCAGTGGGGGCTAAGCTCCTTGCATCATTATTATCTGAGCTCCATTTTAGAATAAATCTAGTCCACCAGCACAATAATTCTCAAAATGTAGATGCCTGGGCCAGCAACATCAGCACCACTAGGGAACTTTTCACAAATGCAAACCATGAGGGGCCCCACCCTAACCCTACTGAATCAGAAATTCTAGGTGATAGGACACTGCAATCTGTGTTTTGACAAGTCCCTTGTGTTTTCAATGCATGCTAACATTGGGAATTACTGAATTATTCTCTCGTGTCTTCTCATTCCCTGTGATGTCTAATGGTACAATAGGTGTGTGTGGTGGGGGGGACTTAGTGTCCCACAGCTCAGCAGTGTAGCTGGTTGCATGACCCTGGGCCCTTGCCCAGCCTCTGTGCTTTCCCATTTCTTTCTTTCTTTTTTTTTTTTTTTTTCATTTTTAAGAACACACCAAAGAGCTATAATCTAGCTCTCATTTTTCAGTGTTTGCTGATGAGTAACTAATGGAGGGTTGTGCTATCCCACGTTAATCTTAACTGCCTGACTAATGCTTAGCAATGGCTTTTGCACAAAGGTTGTCCTTGTGTTTGCTGAGCCTTTTCTGTTGCTTTGGATTCAAACAGCAATATTCCATCACAATTGTATTCCATAAATCACTGGGGCATGGATTGAATGTTACATACTCATAACTATTTGTAATTAAACTTAATATTGATTTGACCATTAGCTAAACTTTCATGAGTTGAGATTAGCTGTAATGGAGGAAGGCATGACCTTTATTCTAATAGGGAAGGACTTTCACATGGAGCATTTGAAGTCAAGGTCTGACCTGTTAAATATTCTAGGAAGGTCAAGTAAAATAAATAAATAATGAAATGAACAAACAAACCTTTTCAGGTCAGAGTTCTTTTAAGTAAATAATCTAGATAAAATCCTTGAAATAGAGATGGTTGCCACAGAAATTATTAATCCTGCAGAAACAGCTGACCATGCATATGCTGACCTTTTAGGAACACTGGAGGCAGCTTGAAAATGTCACAAGGAAAGCATTCTCCAAAATATATTCTTTGGATAAGAACATAAATTAAGGAGATGAATAAAATTATGGTGAAGGTGAGTGAGTTCCCCAGCTTGGGTTCCTCAAAAGTAGACTGTAAACACTAATTTCAGTGTAAGTATTTATTTAGGGTATAATTCCATACTAGTATAATTCCATACTAGAAAATACTAGGAGGGGGGTGGGAAATTGAGATGGCAGAGATGGAAGGATACATAATGTGTATTGTCAAGCAAGTTATCACCATCAGCAATGGAAGAGCAGGATCAGAGTTCTCAGTTCAAGTCCAGGCTCTGTAACTTATCAGCTCAGACCCTTGAAAGATAACATCACCTCTATATGTGTTCCATCCCCCTTCTAAGAAGTAGAGACAAAAATGCCCAGCACATATTATGATTCTGTTGCTACTGATAACATGTGACTGCCTTTTGTTAAACACTGATCCTATACCAGGTTCAGTGCTCATCATTACTCCAAATTCTAGAAAATAGATAATTATTCTTTATATTTTATTAAGAGATCATATTTATATCAACTATATAATTTTACAAACATAAAGGGACTTTGCAAACAGTAAGGTGATGTTGAAGCAAGCTTTTACAGATTTTCATGAGTGAGCAGAAAGCCCATACTTAGTCATAACCTTGGAACTCATCAGCGGTGAGGTCCCTTCCAGATCACTCTGCTTCTTTCAGTCTGACTCTTATGACTCTTACAGAAATATATATATTTCTGTATATATATATATATATATTCTGTATATTCTGTATATATATATAACATCCATATATATATGGATGTTAACAGGAAAGGGGTGGATGCACAGAACATGGGACCTTCCTGTACATTTCTTTTTGAGTTTCAGATATCTCCAATTTTGTAAAAATAAAAGTTAAAAAGAGAATTGGAATGGTGGAAATAACAAATAAATTGGCATAACCACTTTGTAAAACTGATGGCATTTGCTTAAGTCATACATATGCATACATCTGATCCCAAAACCACTGCCCTGGATAGATGCACAATGGAAGTATGAGCATACATGTATCTAAAGGCATGTACTATAATGTTCCTAGCAAAATAACTTTTGACCATCAAAAATTGCAGCAAGCAAGTGACCATAAACTGTAGAATTGAATAAATTATAATCTATTCATGTAGTGGAATATTATAAAAGTGAATAAGCTATAAGAATGCATCTCATAGATGTGATATGCATGCCTGATGCAAAATAGGATGGCATCATTTCATTTAGAAAAAGTTCCCCATGAGGCCAAACATATTTATGCTGTTAGAAATCTTCAGGAAGTGGGAGGGATAGTGACTGGAAAAATATAAGAGATAGGATTCCACGTTGCTGGGAGTTTCCTGTTTGTTGTTCTGGGCACTGGTTACATGGTGTATCCACTTTGTATACTGATGGAACTATTAAATTGTTATCTGTGTACTTTTCTATATGTACTTTTTAATTAAAATTTTTATTTAACCAAAAAATTCTATGATTTGGGTTAGTTGAATTCCTAAGATGATTCTAGCCCTAAAATCCTGATCATGAGGTGAAGCTCTGCCAGTCACCTGCTAGGATGAGGCTGGTGGCAGGTTGGCCAACTTGACCATGCTAGGTAGATACACCAGCTCATTTTACTACTGCCACATGGGGATGCCCCTTGCCTGGTACACTTCACTTTGCCTTCATGGGCACCCAGAGCAGAGATGTTATTAAAAATGGTGCTCAGTAACCACACATTCAATGCTTTGGGATAATGCAATTCCAGAAACTTCCACAGGGTGGCAAGGATGCTATTTCTTGTCCGTCTCTACACACTAACAGCCTTTCTCCTCTTGTTTCCCCTCAAGCCCTTTCACAATGTATAGGTTTCCTTACCCACTGTTATTCTAAAAGTTAGAGAATACAATTTTATATAATATTTCTAATGAGTGCCCCACACTCTAATTAGCTCAGAAGACTAACATACCACTTCAGAATACTAAATTGAATAGAGAAAAATCAGTGTTGTATCAGAGAATAGAATTGCTGAAACAAAAAAATTAGCACAGGGTGGTGCCTGTGGCTCAAAGGAGTAGGGCGCTGGCCCCATATGCCAGAGATGGCAGGTTCAAACCCAGGTCCGGCCAAAAACTGCAAAAAAAAAAAAAAAAAAAAAATTAGCACAGGAAATGACCCAGGGAGGAATAACAGCAAATGAGTCACAGAGTGATGAAAAAGTGATAATGTGGTACCATTTTCCCATGGTACATTTAAAGAGTGATCTTTAATCACCAAGAGTGATTCAGTACCAAAGAGAATGGTACATGGTACATTTTCCATGACATTTAAAAATATGTCATGGGTGTCTGACAGGCACAGAATGTATTCAGGTAGACACTAGCCACAGGGTGGCAGGGCAGAGATAGAAAGATATACAATTGTTTGCAAAAGAATGGTAGTAATTATTCCCCTCCATGCATCCGCATCTTTCTGCAATATGATTTTTCAACAACTCCCATCAAGAAGTGGAGCAACTTCCCCACCTGTTGAATTTAAAGCAGCATAAGTGACTTATCTTCTAGTTCTAAACTTAGGACTCAGGGGTCCTGGCATAGTTCTAACTTTCTCTAGCCTCTGTCATGTCAATAAGCTTGAGCTAGCATACTGGAAGATGAGGAACTATGTGGATCAGCCATTCTCACTGTTCCAGCCAAGATCAGCTGAGCCTCACCCAGTCAGCAGCAGAAGCACCCACATGACCCATAGCCTTGATTAAAAAAAAAAAAAAAAGGAAAAAGAGAGATAATTGTTTCAAGCTATGAAGCTTCAAGGTGCTTGTTATGCAACAATGGCTAGCCCATAAATGAGTAACTCATAGTCATAGCAGAAGTCTCAACTGTCCCAGTTTGTTCTGGGCTGATCTTTCTTCTTGATGCAGCTTCTTATGCAATGAAAGCCTTAGTGTGGAAGGCAAGAACTTTGGATCAATTCTTTGTAAAGATTGGGAAATTAGAGATTGGGGTGGCACCCGTGGCTCAAAGGAGTAGAGGGCTGGCCCCATATACTGGAGGTGGTGGGTTCAAACCCAGCCCTGGCCAAAAAAAATTAAATAAATAAATAACAATTAGCGATGTATAAATATTACCTTTGAACATATGTGTATGTATTGTATTCTTAAAATGCGTGCACAGTGAATTTGGATTGAGTTCCACCACCTGGAGGAGATTTGGAGGTCCCACTTCACTGGGAGCTTCTTAAAGGCAGAAACTTGTAGGGAGAATGGTCAGCATCTTGGGTTGGGTTTTCCCAGAGGCAGACTCTGGGATAAGCACTCAAGTGCAAGCAGTTTATTTGCAGGGTGATCCCAGAGCACTTAAGAAGTAAATGGGGAAGTGATAGAAGTAGAGGCAGCTATAGGGGTGCATTTTCAAATAGGTTACAACTATGGATAATTAGATTTTCATCCTCTGTGGGAATTCCAGAAAACAGTTCAGAATACACACCTTAAATTTTTCCTACCCAGGGGTAAGGGAGCTGGGGCATTTATCCCACTAATTGTAATCTGGTACTGGTTGCAAGCTGATCTTGAAGGGGGTTTATTTCCCAGTACTTTTATTCATGTACTTGAGAAGAATGGGCCCTGATAGCTTAAAGAAAGGTCTCAGGCAAAGAGAGAGGGTTGGTGGACAGATGGAAGTGGAGCTGGCAATGGTAAAAGCCAAAGAGAAGCAGCAGGGAGCCAACAACACCTGCCAACAAGGCTATGCCTTACATCTGGGCGTGTTACACAAATCAGTAAACTTTGTAGGTCAGCACTGTTCCTAATCTAAATATTTTTACATTTCAGAAATCTATTATTAACAACTTTTAGTATATAAAAAATGGGGTCCCATTTTTACTGTGTAAACAAGAGTTCAAGGTTTATTTCCTCCATGGAATCTTGTGAATTCTTATCTGCATTCTACACCAATAAAGAGATTGATGCATCAATGGAGATAGGTGCTAGATGGATATATACTTACATACATGTGTATATAAAGTGGACATAAAGTTTGTGTGTAAATTTAAAATAGTAAAAGGATTTAAATTTGCACACAAACTTCGTGTCCACCCTGTATAAAGCAGGCAAGAGTGTGTTCTTTTTTCTTCAGTAACTCTCTACATTTTACTTATTTGCAATGCCTGAATTTATCATATGGAACCATAATTACACTTAGGGAGTCTCTTTCCAATTGATTTTTTTAGTTCCTTATTTAATTCCAACATGGGACCTGGCATACCACCTGGCATTGGTGAATGTTGACTGCCTGATGGATAAAACACACTGATGAGTACTCACCAAATGCTAGAAGAAAATCGTGAACTTGACTCACATACACCCCATGACTGCTAAAGGTCTCAGAAGGCATGTTCTGTGCTCAGTGAAGGCAGGAATTCTACTTGCATTGTTCACTTTTATACTCTATAGCCAAACAAAATGCTTGTACAAAAGTAAAAACTTTAGTTTTAGGTAGAATTTCAGATTAACTGAAACAAATTACTTTTTTTTTTTTTTTTACATATTCTATTGCATTGGATATATTCATCAATTTGCTTTAAATACACAAGATAGCAGAATTTTAGATGAATTCTGTACAACTCATAGATCACCTATACCCAATTACTAATTATATTTTAGAAAAAAAACTTGAGCCACATCATGCTTAATGATCATTTTCTTTTCAGCAGTTATACTCATAGTAGAGTTCCAAATAAAATAAAATGAGATTGGTAAACAAAGTTCATAGTCATAGAAAAAAAATTATGGCTGATCATTCCTTATTAAGCTGCAATTTATGTTGACTGTTATCAAGTTTCAATGCTATTTTATAGTGAGTAAGTTTTTTACAAAATTGGAATCCCAGAACGTGATTTTCTGCACCTGCGTTCTTTAGTCCATATCTAATTTTTTCAACAGTGAGTTCCAAGTACTGAGCTAGCCAATGAAGAGATTATTCTCAGCCCCAGGTTGTGACTGAGTTGTGTGTGAAGGCATTCAGAGTATTTTGAGATTATTATCAAAGATTCAGGCCAGAAAAAAATGAAAACCTGTATAGGACCAGGAAGAGTTACAGTCATACCAATGTCAGAGTTCACTGTACAAATGTCTTCATTTGTCATTGTAAGATGGATCTGGAAATACTGAACACATCAAAAGAAAAATCTGTTGTGATGGGAGAATGGTTTTTTTCTGAAAGCTACATACCACCAGAGAGCTTCTGGCATCCAAGTTATTCCAAGACAGTTTTATGTATCTACTGTGGCTCTGAATGACAGCTTAATGTTACACATGTGAAAGAAGAAAAAAAAAAAGAAAAAAACACTTACTCAGACTCAGGGCTTCCAAGTACCCAAAAGCATTCATAGAAAAAATTGATCTTCAAATACCCCTCAGACTAACTTAAGTTCCTTCAACATCCATCTCTACTCAGTATGAGTGGATGAGTTGAATTAGATTTGACAAAAGGTATGGCATCCTATGGAAAATCAAAAGCATGCTGGGCTTTTCTACCTGTTAGAAATTGATTTCTCACCAGAAACCTTTTCCTCTTTTGTCGGCCATCATGAAAGTGTCCCTTATCTGCCTTAAAAACACTTAACCCTCTGGATAAGGAAAATGATTGAAATGAAAAATAAAACACTTTTGTCCATGGACTGCTATAATCTTTGATAGGAAGTAATTATTTCAGGATTGATGCTGGGTGCAAAAATACTTTATGCTATCTATGTTTTGCTTTACTATACACTTTTTTGCTAAAATAAAAATCAAGGCAGATTTTAACCAAAATTTTATCCTTAAGTTAAGATTAGTGTTCCTGTTTTTCTAATACAACTTCCAGTTATATTTTTAAACTATCATCATAAAGTGAATTTTGTACTTGACATGTTTATTTAATTTTACATTGTTGCATTTCTCTCCCATTTTCTATATCTGTTTTGTTTGTTAATCTCTCTGTCCCAATCTCATCTACTCTATATACAACACCTCATTTCTAATGTAACAAATACTACCACCCTGGGGTAAATCTCTCCAGTCCATTTTTCTGGTTTTGCATCTGTGTTAATTAGAATTCTAAGATTACCCCCAGTGAATAATAATACCCTTTATTATATTAATAAATACCAACATTTATTATGGTGGGGCCTGGCATATGATGTGATATCACTCTTGCAATTGTATTATATGGTAGTTTAAAGTTATTTTTGCTGATATAATTAGGTTCTGTAACCGTTGAATTTGAGTCAACTGCTGAATTCCTTAACAAAAGGAAGATTATCCAGGGTCAGCCTGACCTAATCATATAAGCTCTTAAGGAGGTATTGAGCACTTTCTGAAAGGAGGGAGATTTTTCCTATTGTTTTTGAAGAAGTGAATTTTAAAAGGGCCATTTGGATTTCTGAGGGCGAACTCTAGCAGCTCAAAGGAGTCCTTAACCAATAGGCATAAAAAAATGCATAAGTAAGTAAATAAAATGAAGACTTCAGTCTTAGAGTTACAATTAACTTAATTTTGCTAACAGCTTGAATAAGTTTGGAAAAGGACCTCAAATTCAAGGTGAGAGGTGGATCAGCTGACACTTTGATTTCTAACTTGTAAGATGCTAGGCAGAGTACCCAGCAATGTAATTTATGATTTAGTGCACCTATGAGATAATAAAAATTTTAACTGCTAAGTTTGTGACAGCAATAGAAAACTATTTCACAATCATCCACACACATAATAGAGGCAATATGCTATTTCTTATAACAGGATGCTAAATGGAACTTTGTAGCAGATGAATTTACAATTGTAGTCAGAGATTTTTATTCCCCTCCATCAATAATGTTAAAACAAGTAGATATAAAATCAGTAATGACCTAGAATATTTAAACAACACAATCAACAACCCTAACCTAATTAAACATTCTGCCTAACAACAGCAGAAAGCATATCCTTTTCATGCACCCATAGAAAACATTAACACAGACCACAACCTGGAACATAAAACAAGTCTAAATGCACTTAATGGAATCAAAGTCATGCAAGGTATATTCTCTGCTCAAAACAGAATTAAATTAGAAATTAATAACAGAAAGATGAGAAATCCCCAGAGATATAAAAATTTAAAGTAACTCTATAGATTAAAGGAGAATTTCAGAAAAAAAATTATAAAATATTCTGAAATAAAAATACAAGAAACAAAATATCAAAGTTTTTGCAATGCTACAAAAGTAGTAGTTAGAGGTAAATCTATATAAATAAAGTTCTATGTTAGAAGAAAGTTCTCAAATAAATGACCAAAACACCTCCAGAAAGAAATAAGAAAAAAAAA
>NW_003852420.1:3048449-3064568 GCF_000181295.1 Otolemur garnettii
AATAAAAACAGAAGAATAATAGAAAATATAGAACTAAAAGCTGGTTCTTCAAAAAGACCAAAAAATGAAACAAAACAAAACGAGAAAAACTTGATAAACCTTTAACCAGACGGATGAGAAAAGAAAGAGTAAAGCTGCAATTTACCAAGTCAAGAATAAGAGAAATATCATCACACAGGTTCTACAGATAATAAAAACATAACAGGAAATATGAAAAATGTCATGTTACTAAGTTAAATAATTTAGAAGAAAGAGAAAAATTCCCTGAGAGAAACAAATTATCAGAATTTACTGCAGAAAAGAATAGATGACCTACATAGCCTTATATCCATTAATACAGGGGAATTTGCAGTTAAAAACTTCGACCTCAGATAGTTCTGCATTGGTGAACTCTAACAGAAAAAGGAAGAAATGAAAAATGAAAAAATGGATAATAAAGATGGTAAATGCTATGTCATGCACATTTCCTCACAATTAAAAAAAATGTTAAGTTTAACAACAACAATATGAAATAGGCAGTTTGTCTCCACAACTTGTGCTTTCATTATTTTGTTGTAAGCAATGACACAGGAATGTTTTAACCAATCTATAAATGTATAAATATACACACCAATATACAAATATGGAAAGCACTGTTGATTTAAAGTTTGTGTAAAAGCATTTGACTATGGTTGTCCTACAATATACCTCATAAAGCAATACTTGATAAGAACCTAGCCAAGAGAAAATTTGGTACAAATATATTATGGGAGAAAAAGTTTATAACCACCTTTCTCAATTAAAATCGAAAATTTATTCCCTAGTCTACCTTCTTTTCTATTCAATTATACTCTTCTTCTTTTTCTTCTTCCATTTTCCACATGATCTAAAGTTATACCTTCTGGTATAGCAACAAAACAGAGAAGATATTGACATTTTCATGGGCCAAATGCTTTCAAAGTCTCCAATAACTTCACTAAATCTTTCTGCTGCAAAGATACCCACAGAGAAAAATGAAGGAGGAGAAGAAAAAAATATATATATCCTATAAAGAGGACATGACACCCAGGATTTAGTAACCTCAGAACAAAACAATATGGCCTATAGAAAAAGCTAGTTTCATTGTCAGAACCCAGAAACCAATGTAATGTCATTTTGACCAACAGCCTTCCTCTTCCTAGAAAAAGGTGATTTTTCTAAGGAGTTTAAATTAGGTTTGGTTAAGTGTTTTAATAAAGTAAACAAAATCTACTTCGGCCAGATTAATCAGAAAGGCATTTATTTATTAAAATATATTAGTAGCTATCAAAATAGTGGTTAGGGCTCGGCGCCAACCTCATACACCAAGGGTGGTGGCTTCAAACCCGACCCAGGCCAGCTAAACAACAATCACAACTGCAACAAAAAATAGCAGGGTGTTGTGGCAGGCACCTGTAGTCCCAGTTACTTGGGAAGCTGAGGCAAGAGAATCACTTAAGCCTAAGAGTTTGAGGTTGCTGTGAGCTGTGATGTCACAGCACTCTACCAAGGGTGACATAGCAAGACTCTGTCTCAAAAAATAAAATAAAATAAAATAAAATAAAACTGTGGTTAGTTGGAGAAACACACAAAGTTGAGATATAACAAAAAAGTGTAAACTATGCAGCAGAATAGGCTGGATTTAACCAATCAACCAACAAACAAAGTTTTCAGCACTCCCATGTTAGTTACTGAAGGGAAGGAGTTTCAAATTTCTGCAACCACTTTGCTACATTAATTGATTCCACTTATGATATGTTTTAATGTGTTAACTTGATCAGGCGACAGTGTTCAGTTATTTAATTAAATACTAATCTAGGTGTTCCTGTAAGGAAATTTTGAAGATGTAATTAAAATCCCTAATAAGCTGAATTTAAGTAAGGAAAAAATCCTAGATAATCTGGGTAGTCATAACTAAATCAGTTAGAAGACTCAAAAAGCAGGGCTGAGTCTTCCCTAAAAAAGTCAGAAGAAATTCTTCCCAGTGACAACAGCTTTGGTCCATGCCCCTCGAGTTTCTGCTACTCATAATTTTCCCTTTCTGACTGCCTGCCCTGCAGATTTCAAACTTAAATGTAAATTAATTCCTTAACAAATGTCTGTAGGTAGCTAGATAGCTACTGAGATATGTATAGATACACAGCTAGAAATAGAACCCTGACTACTACATCTGTGGCAAGAGCTTGTCTTTGAAACCACTACCATCCCCAAAATCCAGAGGCTGCTTGGAAGCAACATAGGATCATACTCTCTGACTCAAACCAATTTCCTCTATTTCCAATTTCCAAATCAATATGTCCCATGAATATATGGAAGTCAACCACCTGTGTCCAAGCTCCAATGGAAGCTAGGAACTCAGTTTTGATTTCTACAGGTAAATTTTCCCAAACAATGAAAGTCTATCCAAAACATTGAAAGTAGTAGCCATGAATATATATACTTTCTGCTCCCAAACTTTCTGGCTTCTCAAAACTTGTCAAAGGATGAATTCATTCTTTCACCTATTAATCCAAATTAGTAGTTGATTGAAAGCCTCTGTATCAATGTTTGAGTTCATTCTGGCTTGTTAGATAACCATACGTAATGAGTATTTGTTCACATTAACAAATACTGGTCTGTGTAACAGTCAGGATGGTCTATATTGTGTAGCTGTGACATATAATCCCCAGATTCTGAGGTTTAATGCAACAAATGTTTATTTCTTGGTCATCTTATAGGACATCTGTGGTAGGGTGAGAGCGATTCACTGCAGTCATTCAGGAAGATGGGATAATGGACATTTCTTGAACTACATTTCCATAATTGTTAATGCAGAAAAATGGAACATGATATAGCATGCATTTCTTCACATTTTTGAAAGAGGTGTCATGGGTTTCCCTCACATTTGTCAAACAAATGTAGGTCATTCTTAAATACTGGACTTAGGTAATTATATTTTTATAAGAAGCAGAGCATTTGTTGACAGGCTTCTTGACTGCTCAAATTTTCAAACAACAGCTTTGTAAAAGAATGTATGGTCCTTTGTCTGATGCATAGTACTAATAACAAGAATCTACAAGGAACTCAACTAATTTGCAAAGAATATATACAAATGGCCAACAAACATATGAAAAATGCTTAATATCATTAATCATCAAATAACTGTACTTTAAAACCATCATCAGATACCACCTTACTCCACTAAGAATGGCCATTATTAAAACATTAAGAAACAGAGAAATCAGTTGTATCCTTAGAGTTTAAAGATACACACTGATAGATGATCAGTTATCCTGATGCTTCTGGACTCAAACCAGCTAGACTACTTAGTTGAATTACAATTTTGGTGAGCTCTCTCTTTCTCCATGCTGTCTTCTACCCAGATAGAAAGAAAGATAGATAGACAGAAAAATATTACAGAGGAAGTAGACACTATCTAGTTATTTATCTATAGAAATAAATATGTGTGTGTAATATTCAGATATATTCAGGAAATTACATATACATGTAGATAGATAATAAGTACACACACACTAATTATGGTCTGAATGTTTGTGTCACCCCAAAATTTACAAATTGAAATCCTAATCCCCATGGTATTGGATATTAGGGGTGGAAGCTTTTAGGAGGTAATTGGTCATGAGAGTGGAGTCCTCATGAACATAAGAAGCTCCTTATATAAGAAGCTTGTTTGACCTTTCCACCATTTGAGGACATAGTAAAACTCACCATCTATGCACCAGAAGTAAGCCCTCGATAAACACTAAATCTGTCAGCACTGTGTCCTTAGCTTCTCAGCCTCTAGAACTGAGAAATAAATTTGTGTTGTTTATAAGCTACCCATTGATGGTAAACTATAAAAGCAAACTAAGCCCACAATTTTCCTCAGATAATTCTGTCAAAATTGTGTAAATGTACTAATTCACAGGTACTTTCATTAATGTATGTATGTATTTATGTGCTATTTCTGTAATGGTATTTAAAACATCAAATACTGAAAGAGGGATGGGTGATAAATGTTACTCAGCTGATACAATGTACGTTATCTGAGTGATGGACACACTAAAAGCCCAAACTTCACTACAATGCAATATTATCCATGTAACAAAATTGTATTTGCACCCGTTACATTATATAAAAGTAAATAAATAAATAAATACTAATAACAAAAAAATTAAGAAACTATAGATTTGAGTATGAATGTAGGAAAAAAGGAAATGTGTATACATTGTTGGTGGGAATATATTAATACCTCTTCATAAAACAGTATAAATATTTCTGAAATAACTAAAAATAGATCTACCACTTGATCCAGCAATCCCACTACTGGGTATCTACCTATAGGAAAAGAAGTCATTATATTAAAAAGAAATCTGCACTTGTAGTCTATTGAAGCATAATTCACAATAACAAAGACATAGAGTCTACCTAAGTGTCCATCAAATAATGATAAAGAAAACAAAATATATACAGAGTGTGCCAAAAAGGTCTACACGTGTTAAAGAAGGAAAAAAACCTATATTAAATTTGTGCTACCCACGTCACATTTGACTCCTTCAGTTATAAGAAGTGCTCCACATGACTAGTATTCATCTTTTGTTACCAATATGCTTATTATTACAATTTTAATACAGTTTTTTCTTTCTTAAAATGCATAGACATTTTTTTGGCAGCATGGACTACTACTCAGCCAAAAAAGAAAAAAAGAACAAAATATTGTCTTTTGCAGTAACTTGGATGGAACTGAAGACTATTATCCTAAGGGAAGTAACTCAGGAATAGAAAATCAAATACTTCGTGTTCTCATCTATAACCAAGAGCTAATCTACAGGTATGCGAGCATGCAGAGTGGAATGACAGACATTGGAGACTCAAAAGGGGAAAGGGCTGGAAAGAGGTGAAGGAAGAAAAATTACTTCTTTGGTGCAAGGTACACCGTTTGGGTGATAGGTACACTACAAGCCCAGACTGCACCACTGTAGAAGATATCCACTTATCTAAAGTCCACTTACACCCCCAAAACCCACCGAGAAAAAAAAGAAAAGGAATGCATATGTGTCATGTTTAAAAAGCTTACTTAGTGGTGACCAAAAAAAGGAATTTATAAATTCTAAAGTTTTCATTTACATAACAGTGGCTAGGTCTAGTAGAGTGTCTGAGCATGACAATTTCATGGTACATTCTACTGCCGAGAGAGCTCAGTATAGGATGGAAGAAATAGCCTCCCGACCAGGGAATGAGTAGAAAACTTTCCAAGGCAGTGCCATGATTTCTAGGACACAAAATCATTCTAGGAAGATAAAAAAAGGTTAAAAGCATCTGTTTGGTTTCTCTTCCTAGGGTAGATCACAGATCCTCAATTTAAAAAATAAAGGAGGAAAACCAGCAAGTATATCAAAGAACTATAGGAGAATCTGATACCAGCAGGAGAAGGCATGAGTGGGTCCAATTCATAGCTGCTGCCCTGGGGGTGGGAGAGGGCACCTCTGTAAAGGAGCCTACGTACTCCTCTGTGTTTCATCAAACATGCATCAGATAAATGGTGTGATCAGAAGGCAAGTCTGAAGGACATCTTGTTTCCCTATGGTTTTCAATAAGCAGTTAGAGATCTCAGCAATTCCTCTGCGTCTTAGAGAAGGGGTAACACAAATGTGTAGCAGTGCCCTGAGCATGTAAGAAAGGAGCCCCAGTGTGCAGACCTAGAGTAAGGCAGAAGATGGGACCCTGGGGTGTCATCAGAGGATTCCCCAAAATAGCATAGAAGGCAAGGCAGGACAAGTTGCACATCAGCAATTACCAGTCCAGGGACCAAGCATACAAGTCACCTTGGCAAAGACCATTGATGATCTGAGGACATTAAACATCTCTAAAGATTCTGCCAAAACTTCTGTCCTGATGCATCATCTTTGGGAGAAACAAGGGGAGGGGAGGGGGGTTGCGTGCAAACCCCAACCTGGTTTGAATGCCGGCTGGGAAAACGACGCTGAAAATATGAAAGTTTAAAATAAAGTCTGAAAGTGACTGGAGAAGGTTGACTCAGAAGAGTGACTCAGGCCGGGTAGGAAGATGAAGAAAATGCAGCCTCTCTCTGGCCTCTTTCTAACAAAGGTGTGTATGCAAAAGACAGGGTTGAAAGAACCCCAAGTGCCGAGAAGACTGAATAGACAGAGACTGGGTGAGTGGTAAGGGGTTAGTAAACAGTTGATGGTGTATTCAAATGAAGGGCAAGGGAGAAGTTAGTTTTATTTACAGAGGATAAGTAAACTAGGTTTCCTAATTTACCTACGTATTCAAAGAGTTTAATCCCTCCCATCTGTTGACTCTGAAACATTTATTAGGTCTAGTCTAGCCGGTCTGAGGCCTCTGGGTTCTTTTCTTCTTCCGTAGATTTGAAAAACCCCCAGGGATTGCCCATCTGCAGGCATTCCCCTGGATACTCCAGGATTGAGGCCGGCGGTCCCATTGAGAAGTCAACGTATCTACCTGCCACACAAAGGGAGGTTGGAACAACAAAAAACCTTAGCGTTTAAATCAGAAATAAGAGTTGTCCCATATGCCCATCAACCATTTTTAGTAATTATCACATTTTACCCTTCCAGCCTCATTTTTTTCCTTCTCTTCTTTCTCCCTTCCTTTCTCATTTTCATTTTTGTTTCTTATTCCACATTCCTTCCTTTATTTTACCCTATATTTATTTTTCCTTCTAAAGCATGTTAGAAAACAAATACATTCAATAGTTTTTTTGGGTTTTTTTGTAAAATAAATTTAACACACTCATGCCTTCAAAATATCAACTGAGAAGTTATTACAAGCCAGTTAAAATGATCAATTGTAACCCTCCCCCTTCAGAAGACTTAAATTTTATAGACGAGGGGAAGTGAAGGGATAAAAATAGATAGGAGCACAGTGGGAAAATTTAAAAAGGTGATAGAATATCATGAGAGAAAGACCACTACAGAAGGAACAATGTATAGGGTGTCCTGGACAACTATTTTACATTTCACACAAACTTCATGGGCACCCTGTATAAAAACATTCAGAGCACAAGAAGAGAGGATGTCACTTCCAGAAACCACAAATGGTGGAGCCTTGATGAGTCACAAAGGAGATTTATGAAGAAGTGGTAAAAGATAAACCTGGAGAAGTAGGCAAGAAATAGGTCTTTGATCCTGGTATTAGAAAGAAAATATCCTTAGATTTGTGTTGATTTTTTAAAGAGTTCCAAGCAGAAATGAAAAAGATCAGAATTCATTTTGAAAAGATCTCCGGTAGAATGAAAAGAACAACCTGGCATAATGTGAAGACTAATGAGATAGACAAAACTGGTGAGATCAAAAATGAAACAGACAAGTTACAACTAAACAATACTAGGAAGATAATAGCACTAGAAGCAAGAATTGAAAAGAAAAATAAATTACAGGGAATGACTCCAAGTAAATACTGTGAAAAATTAAATTAGTAAAAAATTTTAGGGAAAAGGTAACATAAAAACTGGACACACGACAACTCATAATCATTGAAGAAATAAAATCTTGTTAGAAATTCCACACCTCTAAACAAAATAAAAACAAGAATAAAAACATCAAGTTTCAAAATTGTTTTATAGGCAAATACTAATAAATATTTTAAAAATCAATATTAAATATTTTTAATATTAAAAAGATCATATGTTCTCTCCTTGTCTTTCTTTCTTCCATTTTGCCATTATTCCCTCTTTGTTCTTTCCCTCTCTACATGTTTTATTTTTAAGGCTGATGTAACCTTGACATCCAGATTTATAGATGACATCACAAAGAAACAAAACTTTAGAACAATATCACTTATGGACGTAGATACAAAAAAAAATGAAGTAAAAGTAAAGTAAGTCCAGCTTTTTCAAACTTAGACATTTATACATACATATAAAAACACCATTAGAAAAAGTTGGGTTTATTCTAGGAATGAAAAGATCATTTTCCTTAAAAACACATATTAATGTCATTTAAAGTAAACTGATTAAAAGGGGAAAAAAAAATCATTCTTCCCAGATACTGAGAAAATCACTTACTAAGCCAAAATCTATTCATTAAAAAGTAAATATTTCCAAACTAAGAATAAAAAGAAACCTGTTAAAATCTGATTGGGCAAATAGCATCCTTAAAAATAAAAACAAAACAAAATAAAAACAGCCACTGTGAGTGCTCCTTTTATTGTTGTAGAAGAGGTCCTAAAAAGAGTTCATTAAGACAATAAAATGGAACTTTAAAATATAAACATTGTAAGTAAACAAAATAAACATTATTCATAGAAGCTATAATTGTTATAATTGTCAACCTAAGAAACCCAAAACAAATTCATAGAGTTAATAGAAGAGTTTAAGAATATTTCTAAGTATAATATTTTTATTAAAATATTGTATCTCTAAATGTCAGGAATTAAGATAAAATTGTAGTACACTATTAAAAGTCATAAAAGGGAACATCAGTAATTGAAAGATAAACCAAGATCATGGATGGGGAAACTCAATATTGTAAAAATGTCAGTTCTCTCAAAATTAATCTATAAATTCAGTGCAATACAATCAAAATGCCAACAGGGCTTTTAAGGAACTTGAAAACCAATTTTAAATTTTATAAGGATGAGTAAAGGACCAAAAATAGTCAAGATAATTGAAAAAGAAGAGGGTAGGGGGTCTCAGCCTACAAAATAACAAGTATTATTATAAAAGTTTTGTGATTAAGAAACTGTAATACCAGTGTAAGAATAAACAAAGAGACAAAGAAACCAAATAGAGGTCCCAGAAACAAAATCACAAAACCAGGTCAGCTTGACTTATGACAAAGGTGAAGACTTGTGAAAAGAAAATGGTCTAGTCAAAAAAAGCCCTGGGGAAATTATCATCCATTGAAAACAAAAATTGTATTCTTATCACAAGTCATATAGAAAAAAATTGCAGTTAAATGTCTTATTATTGAAGGAAGAAAAATCTCTTTATGACATTGGCATGCTAGAAAAATTTATTTTTATAATGTACAATAGGTAAAATAGAGAACAAAGGAAAAATTATATGATGAATCCAATATCACAAAATATTTAAAAACTTCTGTGCATTGAAAACACACCATTTAAAAAGTATAATGACAACCCACAGACTGGGAGGAAATATTTTCAAGGCACATACACAAGAAAACCTCAAAAGAGTAGCAGCATACCTTCCTTATGCAAGTGTATTAGTTTTCCTTTACTGCCATAACAAATTACCATAAACCTGGCAGCTTAACCAACATAAAATCTTACAGTTTTTTAGTGAGGAATAAGACATGGACCTTACCAGACTCATATGAAGATGTTCTGTTAGAATGGCTTTTATCAAAAAGACAAATAAACAACAAGTGTTGGCAAGGATATGGGTAAAGGGAAATGTTTGTACACTGTTAGTGGAAATGCAAACTATTACAGCCATTATGGAAAACAGTATGGAGGATTCTCAAGAAAAGTTGACAATAGAATTATCAAGTTATCATATGATCCAACAATCTCACTACTAGGAAAACCCACAAAGGAAATGACATATGTCAAAGAGATATTTGCATTCTCATGTTAGCTGCAGCATTATTTGCAGTAACCAAGATATGGACTCAAACCCAGTGTCATCAAAGGATGAGTAGATAAAGAAAATATGGGGTCTTCTTCATAAACTGTTTCCCTAGCTGGATATCTGTGTTTCCCAATATTTTCTTCTAGACTTCTTATAGTTTCATACCTTAGGTTTAAGTCTTTCATCCATCATCATTTTTGTGAGTGGAGAGAAATGGGAATCTTGTTTTAATTTTTTACATGTGGCTGTCCAGTTTTCCCAGCACATTTCTATTCCCCAGTATATGTTTTTATTTGCTTTGTCAATGATGAGAGGGGACTATAAGGATGATCTCATCTCTGGGCTCTCTGTTCTGGTCCATAGGTCTACTATGTCTCTGTTTTCGTGCCAGGACCATGCTATTATGGTACAGCCTGAAGTCTGGTAAAGTGATGCCTCCCAATTTCTTCTTATTACACAAGATTATATTGGCTCTTTAGGGACTTTTCTGGTTCCATGCAAAGCATAAAACTATTTTCTCTAGATCTGCAAAAAATCACGTTGGTATTTTAATGAAGATTGTGTTTTATCTGTAAATTGGTCTGGGTAGTATAGCAATTTTAACAATGTTGATTCTGCCCATCCATGAGCGTGATATGTTTTTCTATCTGTTCGCATTCTCTGTGATTTCTTTTCTCGTTGTTTCATAGTTCTCTTTATAGAGATCTTGTGCCTTATTAGTTAAATATATTCCTAAATATTTCTGAAGAAGACCACAAAAGTGATCACAGCAGCAACAAAAATAAACAAATGGGACCTGATAAAATTTAAAAGTTTCTGCACAGGTAAGTACATAAGCAATAGAGTAGATAATCTATAAAATGGGGGGAAATATTTGCCTGCTATACATCCAATATATAGCCAATAATTAGAATTTCCAAAGAACTCAGGCAAATCATCAAGAAAAAATCAAACATCTCCATCAAAAGTAGACAAAACATATGAATGAAGATAGTCTAATAGCCAACAAACACATGAAAAAACGCTCACATCTCTAATCATCAAGGAAATGCAAATCAAAATCACAATGAGATATCACCTAATTCCAATGAGAATGTCTCTTACCAAAAGTCTCAAAATAAGAGATGCTGGATTGGATTCAGAGAGAAAGAACACTTACATACTGTTGGTGGAATTGCAATCTAGTACAACTTCTCTGGAGGGTGCAGTGGAGATATCTCAAAGAACTAAAAGCAGCCCTACTATTTGCTCCAACAATCCTGCTACTAGGATTTACCCAAAGGGAAAAAAAGGCATTTTACAAAAAAGATACTTGCACTGGAATATTTACAGCAGCACAGTTCACGATTGCAAAGATGTGGAAACAGCACAAGTCTTCATTAACACAAGAATGGATTAATAAAATGTGACATATGTACCATGGGGTACTACTCAGCCATAAAAAATGATGACAACCTGGATGGAACTTAAGACTATTATTCTAAGTAAAGTATCACAAGAATGGAAAAACAAACATCACTTGCACTCAGTACTAAATTGGAACTTATCAATCAACACTTATATGCAAATGTGGAAGTAGAAATCAATGCAAATCAAGTAAGTGGGAGGGCGGAAAGGGGTTGGGTAAATTCACACCTAACTGGTACAATGTACACATTCTGGGTGAAGGGCACACTTAGACTTAAGCAAATTATGTAAAGAAAACTTGTGTATCCCTGTAATATTCTGAAATTTTAAAAAAGAAGAGAAAAGGGGGGGAAAATATGGTACGTATACAAGCACACACATGATGGAATGCTATTTGGCTTCATAAAAGGAGGAAATCCTGTCATTGCAACAACATGGATGAACCTGAAGGATGTGGTGCTAAGTGAAATGAGCCAAGCACAGGAAGAAAACTACTGTATGATCACTTACATGTGGAATCTAAGAAGTTGAATTCATAGAGGTGGAGAGTAGAATGATGCTTACTAAGGGGTGGGAAATGGGGTAAAGATGATGGTAAAGGGTACAAAGTTTTTGTTAGGAAGGAGGAATTTGTTCTGGAGATATACTGTATAGTAAGGTGACTGTACTTTACAATAATATACTGTATACTTGAAAATTCCTAAGAGAATACATTTTAAATGCTCTCACCACAAAAAGATAATAGGTATGTGAGGTGATGAATGTTAATTAGCTTGATTTAATCATTCCACAATATGTATGTATATCAAAACGTTATACCCTAGCCCATAAATATATGCAATTAAATAAAATGAAATACAATCAAGGCATTGACAGGGCTGCATGCCCTTCTAAGGAGCTCTAGAGGTGATCTTTTCCTCTGTTCATTAAAGTCATTGACAGAATTGACTCACTTGTATTGGTGGGATTGAGGTCCCCATTTCCTGGCTGGCTGTCAGCTGAGGGCTGTTCTCATCTTCTAGAAGTCGTCCATCTCCAAATCCAACAACAGTCGGTCAATTTCCTCTCATGCTTTGAATCTCTTACTTGTTTGTTCATTTCAAAAATCTCTCTGTTCTACTTCCACCTTCCCCTTCTTTTAAGAACTCATTTGATTAAGGGAACACCTAGGTCTCAAAGTATTTAACTTAATCAGATCTACAAAATCTTTTTTTTTTTTTTTCTATGTAAGGTAACATATCCACAGGTTCTGGGCATTAGGGTATAGACATCTTAGGGAGTTACTGGTTTGCTTGGGGTATAACTATTTCTATTTTTATATCTATACACATATCTTTAAATTAATAAGAAAAATACAATGCATAGTTAAAAATTGATTGAAAGGTAAGAACTGGGAATTCAAGGATCCCAGATTGAAATAAAATATTAAAAGATTTTTCATAGCACTAGTAAGTGATGAAATAAAAATTAAAAGTGTGTATCATTTTATCTGATAATTCCTAGTATTGGTAAAGAAGTGAAGCATTGGAAACTCTATCATATTGTTCTGTTAGAACTTTTAAAGTGAGTAACCACTTAGGAGAACAATTTCACAGTTCCGGGCAAGTAAAAGGTCTCTGTCCCTTAACCCAACAACTTGATCTTTACCTAAGCATCCCTGAGAAGCTCCAGTACACAACCAAAAAGAGTCATGTGTAGGGATTCTCATTACAACATGGTTTGTAATTGCAAAATAAGACCAATGAGAGTCCACCAATAAAAGACTAGGCAAATATTTTGTTTTATTTATACAACAGAACATTTTACAGCAGTAAAAATATATGAACTAGAAATAATACTCATTAGCATAGAAGAATCTCCAAACATACTGAGTGAAAAATATCAAACTACAGAAGATACTGAGAATAATATCAAAACACACAAAATTAAAATGTATACCGTTGCATAATGCAATCATAAGTAGTAAAATTATAAAGACATAGGGAGCTCTTAACATACACATGGGAGTTAAAAATCTGTTCTTTTAAATTTGCGATAATGGCTTCAAGTAGGGGGACAGGGAGGAATTTGGAAAATGCAGCTCCATTAGTATATATTTATAAATAAATGATAAGCAGATGATGGCTTGTTATTTTTATACACTTTGTGAGTGTGAAGAATTGTATAGTCATACAAGAAAAATATCACAGGGAGGATATTATAGAGGAAAATTCAGAAGGGGCAAGTATAGATGTTATAAAGCAAGGGTGTCCAACTTTTTTTCTTTTTTTCTCTGCCCCAGATTAAGAGAGTAAAAGCAATATTTGAGATAAAATCAAGGCAACATTGGATTAGCTGCTCAGTAATACTCAAATACAGCCCTCACTTAATCATTCTTCCTTAAGAAAGCTGCAGGGGAAATATGCACAAAAATTGTACAGAATGGTGAAAGATACTTTCTTGTCCACATTTGAATGCAAAACTCTAAGGACTGGACACATGTTGAACTTCTGTGATCCAGACTTGACTCAGTAATGGTCAAACTCCAAAGTCCAAGTCAAAATGCAGACTTTCCCAATCTGATGTAAGAAAAAGTTAATTCAGAGTCTTTTAGCATGGGACATAGAACACAACACTTTCCTCAATGCCGGAGCTTTCTGCTGAAGTCTTTGTGTCTGGAGACCAAAACACAATCTTGGGTCTTGGGTCGTTTCTTCTTCAGTGCTGGAGACAGACAGGAAGGAAAACACTGTTTACTGGCTTCTCTGAGTCCTCCCAGATGGGACCATCTCTGCACTAACTGAGCTCAAAGAGCTTAGCCTCAGGTTAAGGACCATCCACCAGTTTAGTAGCAAGAAAAAAAAATGTATTTAAGCCCAAAAGTTCTGTTATCTCTATTTTTTGGAAGTGTTAAGGGGTTGGGAGAAGAGAAGGAAGGCTAAGTATAAGCTGCTGATGGCGATGTCCTATAGATAGTAGAGAAAGACTCATTTGAAACTATGGAATGGCGTCTATGTTTAAAGCACAGGCTGAAAAATTATCAGCATATAGATCATAGATGTTTCCATGGACATGTATGTATAAGGCTCCTCAAGGGAAACACGTAATTTCAGGGAATGCTACCTAAAAGTGTTGAGAAGAGAAGAAAGGAGGAATAAAAAGCAAGCATTTCTAGAGAGGCAGAAAGAGAAAATAGGAGAGTTTTTGCCACAGACATTCATTTTTTGGTACGGGGTTAATGTTGCCACATGAGAAAGAGAGATGCCATGAATCAAGATTAGAAATTGTCAGTTTTATGGTTAGGAGGTCACTGTCAGCCTTAGCCACAATCTTCTCCATAGCATTGTGGGAGATGATGGGAGACCCATAGCATTGTGGGAAACAGTGAGATGATGCATTGAAGACTGAATGGACAGAAGGCAAAAGATGAGCAAAGGAGCAAGAGATGGGTTCAAAATGTGTCCAGTTTTTTGGTACACTTTTCTTTAAAAGGTGGAAACTAATTTTCCTCTTCTGGAGTGTAAACTGAAATTAGCAGCCAACTTCTAACAAACAGAATATGGCAGAAGTGATAGCATATGACTTGAGACTAGATCATAGAAGATACTGCAGTTTTCTGTTCTCTTAGATTACATGCTCTGGGTAAAACAGGCTGTCATGTTCCGAGGATAGACACACACAGAGACCACCTGAGGAGGGGTCTTCCTGCAAGAGTAAGGAAAATACTAAATTCTTCTGCCAAAAGCCATGTTTATGATTCTTCCCAGAAGTGAATCTTATAGAATCAGTCAAGCCTTTAGTTACCTGGAGCCTCAGCTGAAATTGCCAATGACAAATTATTGAGAGACATTGGGGCAGTACCACTCAGCTAAGTAAGCTGGCTTGCTTGCTTGCTTTCTCTCTTTCTCTCTCTCTCTTTCTTTTCTTTTCTTTTCTTTTTTTTTTTTTTGTCTTGAGACAGAGTCTAACTGTTGCCCCAGGCTAGAGTGTCATGGCATAATCATAGCTCAAAGCAACCTCAAATTCTTGGGCTCAGAAGATCCTCTTGCCTCAGCCTCCTGAGTATCTGGGACTACAAGCACCTGCCATGACACCAGGATAGTTTTTCTATTTTCAGTAGGGATTGGGTCTCACTCTTGCTCAGGCTAGAACTCAGACTCCTTCAGCTCAAACTCCTGAGCTCAAGCAATCCACCCACCTTGGCATCCCAGAGTGCTAGGATTATAGGTGTGAGCCCCCACTACCAGTGCACACTTATGTTTCTAAACCACAGAAACTGTGAAAAAGTTTTAAGATACTAGATTTTGGAGTAAATTAATATACAGCAATAAGTAATTAATACAGGGTAGAAACTTTAGAGCATGTTGACTGAGAATAAGAGAGAAAGAGTGGATTTTAGAGAGACTTAAAGTGTCTAAAGTGTGTAAGAGTCTATGTATAACATTTAGCACACATGAATATATTTATATTCAACTGGAAAAGAATATCAGAAAAAGATTCTGCGTAAGAAATGCATAAGAGAGTAGGAGAAATTGGTAGATCAAGGTCTTGCTGAAGTCAGGAAGGAATGTCTTCCAAAGACAAGGAGAAGAGACTGGCATCTCTTTTTCTGAGGCTGGAGGAAAGCAGGTAAAGATATTGTGAGGTCAGCCAATGTCATAATGAATGGTGTAAAATTGAAAACATTTCCACTCAGATCAGGAATGAGGCAAGGATGCCCACTGTCTCCACTGCTATTCAACGTAGTAAAGGAAGTCTTAGCCATCACAATCAGGCAAGAGAAGGTGATCAAGGATATCCAAATAGGGTCAGAGGAGATCAAACTCTCACTCTTCAGGGATGATATGATCCTATACCTGGAAAATCCCAGGGACTCAACTACAAAACTCTGATAAGTGATCAAGGAATACAGCAGTGTCTCAGGATACAAAATCAATACTCACAAATCAGTAGCTTTTATATATGCCAACAATAGTCAAGCAGAATATATAGTCAAGGACTCTATTCCTTTTACAATAGTGCCAAAGAAGATGAACTATCTGGGAATTTACCCAACAAAGAATATGAAATATATCTATAAATAGAACTATGAAACGCTGAGAAAAGAAATAGCTGAAGAGGTTAACAAATGGAAAAACATACCATGCTCATGGCTGGGAAGAATCAACATTGTTAAAATG
>NW_003852420.1:3064747-3076341 GCF_000181295.1 Otolemur garnettii
TCAGGCTATACTATAAATCTATAGTGATAAAAACAGCATAGGGCTGAAACAAAAACAGAGTAGTAGATTTATGAAACAGAATAGAGAACTAAGAGATGAACCCAACTCCCTTTCATCATTTGATCTTCGACAAGCCTATCAAAAATATTCAGTGGGGTAAAGACTTCCTATTTAAAAAATGGTGCTGGGTGAACTGGCTGGAGACCTATAGACTAAAGACTGAAACTGGACCCCCACCTTTCACCATTAACAAAACTTACTTCTCATGGGATAAAAGATTTAAACTTAGGACATGAAACTATAAAAATACTAGAAGGGTGTGCAGGCAAAACACTTGAAGAAATTGGCCTGGGAGAATATTTTATGAGGAGGACCCCCTGGGCAATTGAAGCAACACCAAAAATACTTTACTAGGATTTGATCAAACTAAAAAGCTTTTGCATAGCCAAGAGCATAGTAAGTAAAGCAAACAGACAACTTTCTTCATGGGCAGCACGTGTGGTTCAAAGGAGTAGGGTGCCGGCCCCATATACCAGAGGCTGTGGGTTCAGCCCCAGCCAAAAGAAAAACAAAAACAGACAACCTTCTGAATGAGAGTTTTTTGAAGGTTATACTTCTGACAAAGGTCTGATAACTAGAATCTACAGAGAACTCAAATTAATCAATAAGAAAAGAATAAATAAAGAATAAATAACCCCATTTCTATCTGGGCAAGATACTTGAACAGAAACTTATCTGATGAAGACAGGCACATGGCCTACAAACACATGAAAATATGCTCATCATCCTTAATCATCAGAGAAATGCAAATCAAAACCACTGAGATATCATCTAACTCCAGTAAGATTAGCCCACATCACAAAATCCTAAAACTACAGTGCTAATTTTCTAGATAACACGCCCTCTAACCTATATTGAATCTCTTCTTGATTCCATCTCTTGTCCCTACTGTCCTGGTATTTCCCATATCACCCAGGTAAACAACTTGGAATCAGGCCCTCACTGACTGCTCCCAGGGAAGCTCATGTGGAGAAAACTAGACATCCAAAATGGTGATGGGTAGCACAGAGGAGAGTGGGGGCCCAGCAATGGGCTTACTGTACCATTGTCTAGTAAGCTGGCTAAACCTGGCTGAAGACTCCCGACATAACAGGTACTTAAGTGGGCAGCAAGCTCTCAGAACTGACATCAACATTGAACCCAAATACTGACAGAAACCTTCCCAAGGGCGTTTCCCTTTGTGTTGTTCTGTTACTACACCACAGGTCACTGGTAAAGTGTGCTTAATGAAACAAAATGACATGCTACATCTATACTGCTGTTACTCTGATTAACAGAATTACTACTGTGTGAGAAGAATTTCTGCTTGTGGAAACACTTGCTAATTGACAGGTGGGAAAAATTGTGGTAATAAAAGTTAATTAAGTTTACCAGGTATCTGGATTTTACAGTATCTGTCTTTAAAAGGCGATTGCCAGGGCGGTGCCTGTGGCTCAAAGGAGTAGGGTGCCAGCCCCATATACCAGAGGTAATGAGTTCAAACTTGGCCCCAGCCAAAAACTGCAAAAAAAAAAAAAAAAGCCATTGTCAGCCATCTTGACAGAACAAATGAAAAAGGTCTACAGTGATAACTTTAACTTCCTAGTTCACAGAGAAATCTGAAGCCAACATAAGGCACTAGAAGCAACAACATTGGAACAGTTCACACAGCCCTCCAGAGAGTGGCCACTGCGGGCTTTCTTTCAGATAGCTGGAGCTTCTAGAACAGTGTTTTTGAAAGCTTAATGCTTGTACAACTTGTATCAGAATCCCCAGTGATGCTTTGAAAATATATTATCTTGGGATCAACCTCAGATTTTTGAATCAATGGACATGAATCCCAGGACTGTATTTTCAGCCAGCTCATAGGAGTATTTTTTCTATTCATGTAATCTTACAGTTACAATCATTTATACTTCTTGCAATGCTACCAATTTGAGCTATATTTGGGATAAGAAGTATCCTTTTTAAAATAGGCAAATGAATATGTTTTCAGCCATTTGTATATCAATACTAAATTTGAACTCGGGAGCTGAGTTGCACTAAAGCAATGGTTATCAAACTGCATTCAGCTTTCAGCTTATGCGGGACCCAGCACATGTTTGAATCAAATTCTGATTTGAAAGTATCTTAAAGATGTACTCTCACAAGCTACCTGTGCAAATGTGTTTCAAATTCAAGTTATTAACACATCGGAGACAACCAACTTAAGTTACGTTGACAGGGAAAGCACACTTGGTGCTGACTTCTAATAGTATCCTACTATCCCTCCACATATATGCAACTTGGGAAGAGGTCACAGAGAGAAACTTTTTAATTCTGCTCTAATAGCTTTTTGCAGGAATAAGAATTTCTATACATACAAAATTGTACATCTGAGTTTCAAACAGCAGCTCATGATCACCATGGGCAATCACGTGCCTGGACAGGGGCAGGGTTAGCATACGGCCTGCTCTCAGAGCAAGAAAGGACACATTAAGTGAACACAGAGCACACTTGATCATGATGGTATCAGAGTTTTATCTTTTAAATTTCAAAATGTTAAAGGCGTACAGATGTTTTTGATACATGGCTTGAGGCAAGACTATAAATGCAGCCATCACCAAAAATTGTTCATTGCAGCCATTAGGTGGGTTTTGCACTTCCCCTCCCCCCACTCCTGCTTGATTTCCAATGACTATTACTTTCCTCTGTGTACTTTTGTGCCCATATGTTAGTTTCAATGCATTAGAGAGTACATGTGATGTTTGTTTTTCCTTCTTTTTTTTTTTTGAGACACAGTCTCACTTTGTCACACTTGGTAGAGTGTGATGGTGTCATAGCTCATAGCAACCTCAAACTCCTGGGCTCAAGTGATCCTCTTGCCTTAGCCTCCCAAGTAGCTAGGACTACAGGTACCCGCCACAACACTCAGCTACTTTTATGGATGGAGTCTCACTCTTGCTCAGATTAGCTCAAACTACTGAGCTCAGGTGATCCACTCACCTCAGCTTTCCAGAGTGCTAGGATTATAGGTATGAGCCATTGCACCCAGCTGTTTTTCCATTCTTGAGCTATTTCACTTAAGATAATGGTCTCTGATTCCTACTAAATTTCTGCAGAAAGCATCAATTCTTCCTTTTTTTTTTTAACTGGTAGGACTTTATGGTATATATATGTATATATATATATATATATATCACACATTTTGTTAGTCCACTCATGAACTGGTAAACACTTGGGTTGATACTATATCTTGCAATTGTGAATTGTGCTTCAATAAACATTAAAATGCAGGTGTCTTTTTGATAAAATGACTTATTTTCCTTGCGTTAGACACCCAGGAGTGAGATTGCTGGATTGAATTATAGGTCTTCTTTTAGTTCTTTGGTAAATCTCCATATTTTCCATAGTGGTTGGACTAATTTTCAATCCCACTAGTAGTGAATGTATTAAGTATTCCTTTCTCTTTTTATCCATGCCAGCATCTATTGTTTTTGGACTTTTTAATAAAAACCATTCTAACAGGCATAAGGTGTTATCTCATTGTGCTTTTAATTTGCATTTGATGATTAGTGATGATGAGCATCTCTTGCATATGTTTGTTTATCATATGTGTGTCTTCTTTTGAAAAACATCTGTTCATGGTTTTTGTCCACTTTTTAATGGGGTTGGTTGTTAATTATTTTTCTTCCTTATTTATGTGAGTTCTTTGTAGTTTCTATTTCTTAGGAGTTTATCACATGTATAGACTGTGAATACTTTCCTCCATTCTGTAAGTTGTCTGTTTGCCCTGTTGAATATTATTTTAGCCATGTAGAAGCTTTTGAATTTAATTAGCTACACTTTATTTATTTTTGTGGTTGCTGTAATTGCCATTGGGACCTTAATCATAAGTTCATGGCCTAGACTTACAACTAGAAGAGTTTTTCCTACATTTTTTTCTAGAATTCCTATGATTTCATGCTTTATGTTTAAGTCTTTTTCATCTTGAATTAATTTTTGTGAATTAATTTTTGTAAATTAATTTTTGAGAGATAGGTCCTGTTTTACTCTTTAGTATAAGGCTGTCCAACTTTTCCAAAACCATTTATTAAATGGCTTTTATTTCTTCAGAGTGCATCGCTGTCTGTTTTGTCAAAGACTCAGCTGTAGGTAGGTAGTTTTATATCTGTGTTCTCTATTCTTTTATTGGCTATGTCTCTAATTGTCTCTAATATTCGTATCAATACCATGCTGTTTTGTTTATGATAGCCTTGTAGAATAGTTTGAAGTCTGGTAATATGATGCCTCTAGCTTTATTGTTTTTAGTTAGGATTTCTTTGGCTATTCAGGCTCTATTTTTTGGTTACAAAGAGTAGAATTAATTCTTTTTAGCACATGAAATATGAAATTTGCATTTTGATGGGGATTGCATTGAATCTGGAAGTCACTTTGGGAACGCACATTTTAACAATTTTGATTCTACTGACCTATGAGTATGATACGTTTCACTGTGTGTTCATTTTATCCAAAATTTCTTTCCTCAGGGTTTCTTGGTTCTCCTTGTAGAGATCTTCTAGCTCCTTGGTTAAGTATATTTCTAGGTATTTTATTTTCTTTGTAGCTATTGTGAATGATTTGATTTGAATCTTAGCTTGACTGTAACTAGTATATGGAAATGCTACTGATTTGTATACACTAATTTTATACCCTGAGACTTTGCTGATTTATCAGTTCCATGAGAATCAGAGTAGAACCTTTGGAGTTTTCTAGATACAAGATCATATCATCAGTAAAAAGCAACAGTTTGACCTCTTTCCTGATTTGGATACTCTATTCTTTCTCTGGCCTAATTGCTCTTTCTAAGACTTCCAACACTGTGCTGAATAGAGGTGGTGAGAGTAGGTTCCCTGGTCTTGTTCTAGTTCTTACTGGAGATGTTTTTACCTTTTTCCTGCTCAGTGTAATGTTGGCTGTTTGTTATGTATGGTTTTGTTATGTATGGCTTTTATAATTTTGAGATATATTCCTTCTATGTGCTGTTTGTTGAGATTTTTCGTCATGGAACTATACTGGATTTTGTCAAAATGCTTTTTCTGCATCTATTGAGATGATCTTATGGTCTTTATTCTTGTTTCTGTTTATGTGGTGAATCATATATATAGATTTATTCATGTTGAACCATCTTTGTATCCCTAGGATAAAGCCCACTTGGTCATGGTGGATTATATTTTTGATGTGTTGTTGAATTCAACTTGCTATATTTTGTTGAGAATTTTTGCACCTATACTGATAAGAGATACTGGTCTGTAGTTATCATTTTTTGCTGTATTCCTACCTGGCCAATCAAGATGATACCAGTTTTGTAGAATGAGTTCAGGAAAACCCCTCCTTCTCAAAGTTACGAAATAATTTCTGCAGTATGGGTACCATGTCTTCTTTGTATGTCTAGTAGAATTTGGCTGCAAATCCATCTTGTCTAAGAAGCTTTTTTTTTTTTTTCTGTTGAAAGACTTTTATTACTGCTTCAATATCATAGCTCAGTTTTTTGTCTGTTCAGGAGTTCTGTTTCTTCATTGGTTCTTGGGAGGTTGTGACTTTCTAGGAATTTGTTCATTTCCTGTACATTTTCTAGTTTATGTGCATAGAGATTCTAATGGTATCTTTGGGTAATGTTTTATTTCTGTGCTGTCAGTTATAACATCTCCTTTTTCATCTCTGATTGAACTTATTTAGGTCACTTGTCTTCTATTCTTGGTTGATCTCTCAAGAGGTCTATCAATCTTTTTATCTTTTCAAAGAAGCAACTTTTTGTTTTACTGACCTTTTCTATTATTTATTTGTTTTCCATTTCATTTAGTTCTGCTCTGACATTTGTTATTTGTTTTCTTCTGATGCTTTTGTTTTGGTTTGCTCATCCAATTCTAGTTCCTTGAGATGTGATAGTACATAACAATCAGAAAGATTTGTGATCTTTTTGACTTTTGGATGTGGGCTTTTAAGGATATGAATTTTCCTCATAGGCCTACTTTTGCTGTGTCCCATAAATTTTAATAGTTTATATTTCCTTTGTCATTTAGTTCAAGGAATCTTCTGATTTCTATCTTAATTTTATTATTGTCCCAATAATCATTCAGCAGTAGATTATTTAATTTACAAGATTTTTTTATAGAACTGAATAGTACACTTAGAATTAATTTAAATGTGACACATAATATAGTTTTAATTTTTTAGAATTTCTTGAGACATGTTTATGTCCTAAGATATGATTAATCTTGGAGAATGTCCCAGGTGCTGATGAGAAGAATGTATATTCAATAGTTAGGGGGTAGAATGTTCTATAAGTATCTATTGGATCCATTTGTTCTAGGGTTACATTAATTCCAGGGTTTCTTTATTTATTTTCTGCTTTGATGATCTGTCCAGCTCTGATAGTGGGGTGTTGATATCCCTGGCAATTATGATGCTATTATTTATTTCCTTGCTTAATTCTAGTAGAATTTGTTTTATTTATCTGGGAACTCCTTTGTTCTTGCTCCCTTTACCTTTATATTATGACCATCATGTCTTTCTTTACCATTGTTGATTTAAGGTCAATTTTGTCCAATATGAGAATGGCTACACCCGCTCACTTCTGGGTTAATTTGTGTGGAATATTTTTTCCATTTTTTCACTTTGAGCCTGTTTACATTGTATTCTTGTGGTTTAAATATCTCCTGGAGTCAACAGAGAGTTGGGTTGTATTTGTTCATCCATTTAGACAACCTATGTCTCTTGAGTAATGCATTCAAGTCACTAACATCAAGAGATAAAATTGACATGTTAATGCCATTCTGTTCATCTTAATAGATAAAGATATCTTGTTTCTTTTCTTTGTGCTATTGTTTTATAGGAATTGTGAGCTCTGGCTATTTTGGGTGATTTTACACTGATAAATCATTGGATTGATTCATACATAATGTTGTTCTGGGTATTTCCTACAGATCAGTTCTGGTCATAAGAAATTCCCTCAATGTTTGTTTGCTTGTCTAAAAGAAATATGAAAAAAAATTCTTCCCTGTGTAAAATGACCATTTCATATCTGGATATCCAGATCTCTGGAAATACCAGGGAAGTTTTCCTCAATGATTCCCTCAGTGTATTTTGCATGCTTTCAGTTCTTCCTTCTTCCCCCTCAGGGATATCTATAATTCATATGCTAGTTCACTCCACATAGTCCTATGTCTGTCTAAGTCAGGCATCCTCAAACTACAGCCCGTGTGCCACATGTGGCCTGCTGAGGACATTTATCTGGCCCACCGGGTGTTTTTGCTTCCACTGTCTGTCCTGCTTAGTAGCCAACTCGTCCTGGGGCCCACAGTGTGGCCCTCCAACGGTCTGAGGGACAGTGAACTGGCCCCCTGTTTAAAAAGTTTGAGGACCCCTGGTTTAAGTGATTGCCTTGCCTTTTTTGCTCCCTTCTCTGCCTCTTTAAGTGACTGGCTTAGTTCAAGAGGCTTATCTTCCAAATCTGAGATTCTTTCTTTTTCTTGACTTAGAGTTTGCTGAAACTTTCTGCTGTATTTTGACATTCCCTAAGTGACTCTTTCATTTCTTTAAGTTTTATTAAATTTTGCATTATTGTTGTCTGGTTCTTTAGTGACTTTTTCATTAATTTCCTGAAATTTTTCTTGGTTTCTTTTAGTTGGTTTTCAACATTGTTTTCAATCCTATTCATCTTATTTACTATCCATATTCTGAATTTCATTTCTGTCATTTGGCAATTTCTTTGTAGTTGGAGCTCTCTAATGTAGCTCCATTGTGATCCCTTGAGGGTGTCAATCTGTTCAGAGTTCTTTTTCTGGTTTCTTCTTATCTGAAATCTCTTTTCTTAACTCAGGGCTAATAGGTTTGCAGGGCACCTGTTCCTTGTGGAGAACTCTCCTGCTTGATTAGAAGAAGGGGATTTTCCTAGACAGTACTTTTTGTTCCCTATGCTGGAGTGTTGAAGTGGCAGAGGAGCGGTGTGTGCACGAGAAGCCTGTCACTCTGCTGTCCTGATCTGTTGTGTTCACCTGTGGTCACATCTGCTGAAGCCTGTGCAGAATGCTGTTTGTGTTGGGTGTTGGATTGTTCATCAGACAGTTGTAGCATGTTCACCTTGGGAGCTGGGCAAGACCCTCTTCACTGAGGCTGGTATTTGTGGGGATTGCTCTGCCTATAGTCCCCTGGTGGGGCAATGGACTTTGGAGCAGTTCTTCCTGCTATGAAGTGGTGGTGGAGACTCTGGGGTGCAGTCTTGGGGTCCACGTGCAACGCTGAAGTATTAGGGGTGATGTGTTGGGCCTCGTGGGAGCATTGGAGGAACAGAGGCAGAGCTTTGTGGTCCAGCATGACAGTCTCAAAGCTGGAAATTTGTAGGAGCCCAAATCAGGGCTTCTGAGCATAGCTTCTGACCAGGGCTTCTGACTGGGGCCTCTGAGCCAGAAGCAGGGTTGTCCAGCCAACAGGGTTGATCCAACCTGGAGGGCAGGATCAGGGCTGAGCAGACAGGAAGCTACTAGAGCGCTGGGTGGAGTGAAGGCTGAGCAAGTGGCATGCTATTCCATAGCCTTGAGTACTTCACAGATGCCAGGTTACACAGGCAGAGGTGAGATACATCTGCACATGGATCACAGAGTTCTCCCTTCTCCTCCCAAGACCTGTGGAAGCAGTCAGCCTCTCAGATAGAACCCTGCTATATACCCTAGTCACTACCTGTACTCAGACCCCATTGCATTGTAAAGGGAAAACACTTGGTTTCTAGTCACAGTTCTGGGAAGTCTTCAGTTCGTACACTCCCTTCCCAACCCAGTGCCCACTGGTGCTGTGCACCTGAGAGCTTGTGATGGCTTTAGCTACAGCCTGATCCCCACATGCTCATGTCTGGTACAATGAGTCTGCATAGACTCCAGGAATGTTCCAGGCCGGACCACTTAGAGGTTTGTGGTGCTGGAGGGAGCCGGTCTCACTACTCTCATAGTAGGCATCTCATGATGCCTCATTGCTCTATACTCCTGTTCTGCCTGGGCATTCTTTCATCTCGTTATATATATTACAGGCAAATTGCCATGTCACCCTTTTATTTCCACACTGAGTGTCCTGTGTTGCTTCAGAAAAGAGTGCCTGCATTTTTCACTTCTTTCCTTGGGAGCAGCTGGCAGACTGCTTCTGGTCTGCCATTTTTCCCTCCAATATCAGAGTTTTAAATTTTACAAATGTTAAATGTTTTGACCTATTATGTTTGTAATAGATTATATGTATAACTATAAATAATAGTATTTATAGTAATAAAAGTGAAAAAAATCTTAAATCCAGAAATAGATCACAGATTAAAGAAAAAAAAAGCAAAAATAATTTTGCTGACAGACTGGAGTGATTGAGTAGGCACAAGATGAAATAGCACCTTATTCTGATGTTCAGATAGCAACTGGTTTTTCAGCTGAAGGAGGTCACATTGGGGACAATCAGAAATGAAAGTCTTACAGTGAAAATTCTCACAGTGAATGTCTAGGAGAAAATGGAGCATGAGGATAGCTATATTAGGAATTGGGCTTCACCTTTGTAGGGTAATACTAAGTAGCCAAGTGCTCCCTTTTATGCAGTGATATTTTTCCACCTTCCCTTGTAGCTCTTCCCAAATCACAAAGCCATATTTAAAGCAAACATAGTGGGTATGAAAATAAAGGTTTCTTTCAGTACAAAATGACATAGCTTTATATAAAAATGGTCATAAGCAAAGTTTAGATAGAAAGATTAAAATACTCTACAAATGGGGGTAAAATTTTAAAAAATACACTGTAATATACATCATTCAAAGGAGACACTGAATAGAAATAAAGAGAAGGAGAGGCTATGCTGGCTCCAGAGACAAGTAGAAAAACAATGGGCACAAAGTATAACACACGTGGAGGCTTTCATCAAAACATTGCTGAAATGTGTTCAAGTGAGGTGAGCACTAACTTCTGATGCCAATAACTGTCAAAAGTGTTGGATGATAGCACACATGTCATTTTTCTAACAGGCTGCCCTTCAAAATCAGATTTTTCTGAATTCTCTGAAATGACATGAATTATAACATCCAAATTTTATCGTAGTTGGAGGTGTTTATAGGCAGCCCTAAGATGAGGGGTTCCTGAGAATATCTCTGTTGCATATCCTGTATGTATTTTTGTCCATGAAATATAAGTAGAAGATGAAGAGATATGGCCCTGTGCATGAATACACATGCTGGGTGTCTTGTCATTTCATCTAGATGACTCAGTGTATATTATAACAGGGAGAAGTCAACTGAAGTGAGGCCTCATATAGCCAGGACCTAACAGAACTGGGTGAGAAGAGTGAAGGTGCCAGAAGAGAAGCTGGAGGTAACAAAGTCCTGGGGGGGGGGAGGTTGGAGCTGAATCCCACAGTGCATTGAAGCTGGGTAGTCCCCACCTCATCAAGTCTACCAAGTTTAGGAACGGTCACTGCTCTCAGGAATAGCAAAGAGACAATTCCTTTTAAGTCGACTCTTGTATCCTTGGTCCTGCATTCATAGCCAGGGATCATTTTGAATGGGGTTAATAATTCCAGAAGTAAAAATATATTTCCTTAGCTAACTGTACCCCCAAATTAACATGGCTGCCCAATGAACCTTGGACACTTTGCTAGGTTTTTCTTTTTTTAATTTTTTTTTTTATTAAGGCATAGCTGTGTACATTAATACTATCATGGGGTACAGCGGGTTGTTATTATATACAATTTGGAATACTTTCATCCAACTGGTTAACATAGCCTTCATGTTATTTTCTTAGTTGTTGTGTTAAGACATTTATATTCCACATTTAGTAAGATTCACATGTACCCCTGTAGGATAAATCATAGTTATGCTCCACTCTCTTTCCCCTTTCCTCGTATTCTTGGGCTAAAATTAGGTTATAGTTTTCCTACAATAGCTATAGATTAGTTTCATAATAGGGTTGAGTACATTGGATATTTTTTCTTCCATTCTTGAGATACTTTGCTTAGAAGAATATTCTCCAGCTCAATCCATGTAAACATGAAGAAGGTAAAGTCTCCATCTTTCTTTATGGCTGCATAATATTCCGTGGTGTACATATACCACAATTTATTGATCCATTCATGGGTTGAAGGGCATGTGGGCTTCTTCCATGACCTAGCAATTATGAATTGGGCTGCAAAGAACATTCTGGTACAAATAACTTTATTGTAGCTTGATTTTTGGTCTTCTGGATATATACCTAATAAAGGAATTGAAGAATCAAATGGCAGGTCTATTTTAGTTCTCTAAGTGTTCTCCAGATGACTTTCCAAAAGGGATGTATTAATTTGCAATCCCACCGGCAGTGTAGAAGTGTTCCTTTTTCTCCACAACCATGCCAGCATCTGTGATTTTGAGATTTTGTGGTATAGGCTAATCTTACTGGTGTTAGATGATATCTCAAAGTAGTTTTAATTTGCATTTATTTGATGATTAAGGATGATGAACATTTTTTCATATATCTGTAGGACATGCACCTGTCTTCTTTAGAGAAGTTTCTCTTCAAGTCCCTTGCCCACCCTGAGATGGGATC
>NW_003852420.1:3076508-3077590 GCF_000181295.1 Otolemur garnettii
TATTTTTGATGTTGCTTCAATTGCCCGGGGTGTCCTCCTCAAAAAAATTTGCCCAGGCCAATTTCTTCAAGAGTTTCCCCTACACTTTCTTCTAGTATTTTTATAGTTTCATGTCTTAAATTTAAATCTTTAATCCAGTGAAAGTCTATCTTAGTTAGTGGTGAAAGTTGTGGGTCCAGTTTCAGTCTTCTGCAGGTCTGCAGTCAGTTAGTCCAGCACCATTTATTAAATAGGGAATCTTTTCCCCACTCAGTGTTTTTAATTGGCTTGTCAAAGATCAGGTAATGGTAAGTAGCTGGGTTCATCTCTTGGTTCTTTATTCTGTTCCATACATCTACTACTCTGTTTCTGTGCCAATACCATGCTGTTTTGATCACTATGAATTTATGGTATAGTCTGATGTCTGGTAGTGTGATTTCTCCTGCTTTGTTTTTATTCCTGAGTAATGTCTTGGCTATTCGAGATTTTTTTCTGATTCCATATAAAATGAAGTATCATTTTATTGAGATCGTTAAAGTATGACAATGGAACTTCAATAGGGATTGCATTAAAATTATATATTGCTTTGGGTATTATGGACATTTTGACTATGTTAATTTTTCCCAGCCATAAGCATGGTATGTTTTTCCATTTGTTAAAATTTTCAGCTATTTCTTTTCTTAGAGTTTCATAGTTCTCTTTATAGACATCTTTCACATCCTTTGTTAGGTAAACTCCCAAATATTTCATCTTTTTTGGCACTACTATAAATGGAATAGAGTTCTTGACTATTTCTTCAGCTTGACTATTATTGGTATATATAAAGGCTACCAACTTCTGGGTGTTGATTTTGTAACCTGAGACACTGCTGTATTCCTTGATCACTTCTAAAAGTTTTTAAGTAGAATCCCTGGTGTTTTCTAGGTATACAATCATATCATCTGTGAAAAGTGAAAGTTTAATCTCTACTGACCCTTTATGGATGCCCTTAATCACCTTTTCTTGCCTAATTGCGATGGCTAAAACTTCCATTACAATGTTAAAGAGCAATGGAGACAATGGGCAACCTTGCCTGGTTCCTGATCTGAGTGGAAATGATTTCA
>NW_003852420.1:3079795-3081316 GCF_000181295.1 Otolemur garnettii
TTATAGCAAATTTCTTCAACATGTGGATGTCATTAAAGTATTTAATTTCTCTGTCATAAATGAAACTCTGTTTAACTGGATACAGGATTCTGGGTTGAAAGTTATTTTGTTTTAGGAGATTGAAGGTTCATGACCACCTTCTTCTAGCCTGAAAAGTTTCAGCAGAGAGAGCTGCAGTCATTCTAATATTCTATTCCTTGTAGGTTAAAGTTTTTTTTACATCTGCTAGGATTTTCTTTATCCTGACCTGAATGAGCTCTCTCTGGCTTTCAGAAAAAATATAAAACTTTTAACAGAAAGATAGCCAAAAATAATTAGAATTTGAGTGTTCTGAATTTTTTTTCTGTAAATATTTATTTATCCATTTATTTTATTGTTTGGGATTCATTAAAGGTAAAAGAATTAGGTTATACTGATTGCATTTGTTAGATAAAGTCCCTCTTATAATTGTGCCCTGCCACCAAGAGGTGTGCCATACACCTTGATCACCCCCAGCCCCCTCTCCTCCCCTCTCCCTACTCCCTTGTTCCCCTACCCCACCTTGTATTAGCTCATCTACTACCTTCATATTAGAATTGAGCACAATGGATTCTTGCTTCTTTATTCTTGTGATGCCTTACTAAGAAAAATGCATTCTACATCCATCCAGGTTAATACAAAAGATATAAAGTCTCCTTTTTTAAATAGCTGAATAGTATTCCATGGTATACATATACCACAGCTTGTTAATCTATTACTGGGTTGGTGGGCATTTCAGCTGGTTCCACATTTTGGCAAATATAAATTGAGCTTAGTGTTCAGAAATTTTGAATAAATTTTTGAAGAGAAGAATACTGAGAGAATTTTTTAAAAGTGAGATTGTGAAATATCATGTTACTAATATATTCCTCATTTGGAAAGCATTTTTTTATTCCTCTAAAATGAATGTTTATCAAAATTCAATAGTTAAAATAGATAGGTAGATATTTGAAAATAATTCTATTTTAAATCAAAGAGGTTTTTATTCCATTTTCAAATTTGTGGACATGTTGATTTGAAGTATATTTTGAGGCAAGTCTTTGCAAACATTTTACCAATGGCAAAAATTTGTTTGTTTGGTTCAGGATTTTTTTTTTTTAATTGAATCACAACTGTGTACATTAATACTATCATGGATGTTGTTCTTTTATACAGTTTGAAATACTTTCATCCAACTGGTTAACATAGCCTTCATGTCATTTTCTTAGTTATTGTGTTAAAACATTTATATTCTACATTTAGAAAGACTCAAGTGTACCCCCCATAGGATAAACCATAGATGTGATCCCACCAATCACCTTTCCTCCACCCAACCTCCCCCCTCCCCTCCCCTCCCTCTCCTCTTTCCCTGTATTCTTGGGCTAAAACTGGATTATAGCTTTCCTATGAAAGCTATAAATTAGTTTCATAATAGGGTTGAGTACATTGGATACTTTTTCTTCCAATCTTGAGATACTTTGTTAAGAAGAATGTTCTCCAGCTCCATCCATGTAAACATGAAGG
>NW_003852420.1:3081948-3091246 GCF_000181295.1 Otolemur garnettii
AAAACTGAGGCAAGAGGATTGTTTGAGCCCAAGAGTCTGAGGTTGCTGTGAGCTCTGATGCCATAGCACTCTACCAAGGGTAACAAAGTGAGACTCTGACTCAAAAAAAAAAAAAAAAAAAGACTCAAAATGCCACCAGTAATTTGTGAAGTTACATCTGTGTCTACACAATATTCTTAATAATCTTCTGGTTGGATTTATAATAAGCAAATCTAACATACTTAAAACTGCAAAACATAAATGATAAAACAGCACTTCTTTTATCTATCCGTTTACTGGAGGAGTAAAACATTGTAGGATCTTACTTAGGATAAAGAACATCTGCAAACTGCAGCTGTAAGGCAATTGATTTGAAGACAAGTTTGGGAAGGATGGGATGTGGGCACACATGAGCCCTGGGAAGAGGCTCTGTGAATGATGTAGGAGAAGAAGACCCTGAGAAGGGTGCAGGAGAGACCTGGGAAAAAATGTAAAGAGGAAGATGCCAAAACACACTTTCCTGCCCAAGTTTTGCCAGACACCCTCTCTCTCTGCCTAGGAGAGTGAAGGTCTATGTTTATAGGAAAGTTTCAAGTTAGCACCAAATTGGCATTGTCAATATAAGGATTTTTTTTTCCATTCAGGAGTCATAAGTAACTTTTTTATAGCTACAATCATGTTTGAAAAATCTACACTAGACCACATCATTCTACACAGTGGCTGCCTTCAGTGAAGCAAACTGATAATAAATAAAAAGGGTTAATAAATTCATGCATTAAAAAGTGTCTTAAAGAATTCTCAATTTCTTTCTCTTTCATTATAGCTTTTGTTAAAGGGATAAAAAAGATGCAACATTAAGTGAAAATTCCAATTAAAGAGAAAAGTCAAAGATGAGAAAAAAAGTACAGAACATGATAAATAGGGGGAAAAATTGGTTGTAACCTCTTGGGCAACTCAGCAAAGATAGGAAATGAAATTGTGTGCTCAATAATTAGGGTGGAAGCCTAAACACACTGGGCTTTGAACACACCTAGTGGTCTTCTGAGAAAAACAGAGCAATTTATTATCTAGGCCAAATTTGAAGAGATGGCCTTGAGGACAAAGGGCTTGCTGCAGCATCGTCAGCTATGAGGTGTTTTAGCTGTGTGATAAATGTCTGTCAGGACTGCAGTGCTACAAAGAACATTTTCAGATGAAATCAATTGCAAAATAATATACCACAATTAAATAAAATCAGTTGCAAGCCAGAACCATTAAGCAAAATTGCAACCTCTGACCTTGGGGTAGCAAGTTGGCACATTATTGGGTTCTTTTATGCAGTGAGGCAGTCACACATTTCTGAAGATTCACATACTCTGCGATGTCCCTTGGCTCCTGTGTCAAACATGCTTTTAGCTATGCAAACAGAGTAGAAATGATTTGTCCTTCAGTGACGCTTGGGATTTACTGGTTTTCAGATTTAGACGATGTCTAATTTTTGTTGACCATGAACCATTATTAAAAGAGACAAACATTAAATGTATTGATTATCTATTGCCAAGTGACAGGCTATCCCAAGAGGTAGGAACTTCTTCGCACAACAGTATGTATTTATTATCTCATGCAGATTTTGTGGGTCAGGAATTCAAGAGCTACTCAGGTGAGCAGGGTTGCAGTCTTTTGAAGTCTTGGTGGGGGCTGGAGGATCTACCTCTGAGGTACTGGCTGTTGGTGAGAGGTCTCAGTTTCTCTTCTTATGGGCCTCTCCAGAGACCTGCTTCGGTGTCCTTACAACATGACAGCTGGCTTTCCTCAGAATGAGTGATCCAAGGGACCAAGGGACCAAGTAGACATATTGTGTTTTATGTCTTATCCTTGGAAGTCACACACTGCCACTTCTACAATATTCTACTGGTTACACTGGGTCATCTCTACTCAAAGGGAAAGGAAGCACATAAGACATAAGTAACAAAGTAGAGATCTCCAAGGGTCATCGTATAGCCTGGCTACCAACATTCCCCAGAAATGAATCTATGTAGGCCATACTTCCCTCTGTTCCTCTTCTATTTTAGAAGAATAAGAACTCCCTAATGTCTGGTTAAACTGCTAACCAGATAGAGGCCATTAACAATTTCTATTAGGAAGACGAAAGAGGCTACTGAGAATAGAAATACTGAGGGATGATAATATTTTATAGTTGTACAGATTCTAGAAAGGTTGAGAACAAAGAGATTCCCAAAATAATCTGTTAGGATAGCTGTGAGTACCAAGGTACACAATGGAGCAACACAGTAAGAAAGCAGAGGGAGTGTCCCATCTCAGGGGAAATTTAGTACATGGTACACACTAATAGGAAGGAACAGAGAGAGACTTCAGAAATCATATAGGGGCACAAGAGAAAGATTGCCTACTCTCCTCAGAAGTTTGTATGATCAAAGACTATGCTTCCAGGGAGACTCTGCCATACCAGTATACTGCATTTTTAATTACATTTTTTGGAAAGAATGAAGAGAGAAGGAAGGAAGGAAGGAAGGAAGGAAGGAAGGAAGGAAGGAAGGAAGGAAGGAAAATTTAAAAATTACAATCATTGTTTTAAGAGTACTTTCACAAAACTTGGGGAATTCTCAATCCAGGAACAATGTTAATTCTATTTTATTCTCTCTTTCCATTAAAGGGTCTTGATTCCTTGTGCCATGTAAGGCCTCTTATAAACAGTAGTGTGCTAGTAAATGCTTATCTCCAAGAAATATGTGAAATATACAGAGGGTGCCAAAAAAAAGACATATACACATGTGTTACTTTTTGAAGTTGAATTGAAGGTACCATTGCTGGTCGAGTGTACCTAAACATGCTACACACATCCATTGTATCTGCAATTTGTGTACTCACTTCTTGGGAATGATCAATTTTACTTCCAACAAAATCTATTTAAATGTGTGTACATTTTTTTGGCACCCTCTGTGTATGTAAAACATATATGAAAAATATATAGAGAGCTACTCAGGTGAGTAGGGTTGCTGCCTTTTGAAGTCTTGGTGGGGGCTTTCATATATATGTGAAAAACATTTATGATGTATACTGTGTGTATCTATGATTTATAGCATTTACCAATTTAAAAGGTGGAAATATTCCCACCACAGCTGATGTCAAGCTACCAATGTGCTGTTACAGGTAGAACTGAAAGGAGACACGCGATCAGTCCCAGCTCATCACTGCTTATGACACATGCTGGATACATATAGTTTTTGGTCTCTTCTAGGTTTTGACCCTCTAAGCTTGTCTAATATCTTAAATAGACACTGGAAAACTTTTCCTTAAATATCTTCGGCCCTGTGAACTGCACAGTCTCTGTCACAGCTACATAACTATGTTGTTGTAGCACAAAAGCAACCACAGACAACATATAAATGAATAGGCATAACTTTTTTTCTGGTAAAACTTTATTCATACAAATTGATGGCTGGCCTGAGGGTTTTGGTTTTTTGACCTGTGGTGTAAGTGAGCAGATTCCATGAAAGCAGAGCCTGAGGCAAAGATTTAGATACTTATGATACAGCTGGGGAGGATTCTTAGCTGGAACATGTAATGGAATGAGAGAGCAAGAAAAGGAAAAATAAGGAGCTAAGCAAGGGCGTGGCATCGGTTAAACATGGTCTGATCTTGGGCTGACCCCACAGAGGAGCTCTGGGGAACACAACACACTGGAGAGTAGTCCAACCTTGAAAACAGGGGGACGAGTTTTTGCATCCTCATGTTAATCAGCTGTTGGCCGGGCTCCAGAGTAGTGACTGTGAATAACCTCCAAAGGGTTTCCATCTCTAGGCAAGGTAGTTCAACCAAGGCAATGGTTACAGTTGTGGGCTGTGAGCTGCAGTATTTGCATACAACAGCACCAGCGGGTGAAGGGAATCTAGCCTGGTCCCAGTGTCTACTACAACACAAGTTCTCAAATGTTAACATGCATGAGAATTTCTGGAAAGCTTATTAAGACACTAATTTCTGGGCTTTACCTCTCAAGCTTCTGTTTTAGTAGGTCTAGAATGAGGCCCAAGTATTTGCATTTCTAAGTTCCCAGGTAACACTAATGCTGCTAATCCTGAGACCCCAATTTGAGGACCACTGCATTACAATATTAATCCCTTAAGAGCAGAAAGCTAAGAGCTTGGACGATCTAACAGTTTTATTATGGTTTGGTCTTATAATCTGAAGGATGGGAGAAGTGAAGGGGAAGGAAGGAGTTTCTTAAATGGTTGTTTTCAATTCTCTTTGGTTCCAACTTCCCCTTATTCAACAAATTTAGTTTTTATCTAAGATACATTTGTAGCATATTGCATGGATTTGGTAAAACAATTCATCATATTATTAAATATCTGAGGAAAATTGATTATTTCAAATTATTATTATCCTACTTCTGACTCCCTACACCATTTATATTCCATGAATCATTCTATAACACCTTTAAAGTGATAATTATAAAAAGTCTAACTTTTGACCTAGAGCTGATCTTTATCATCCAACTTGTATGACACAGGAGAGAAAGCAACCTGCCAGCTTATCCCCAAGGCTTAACCTGGCCCTTACCTGAGACACCTCACCTCCAACAAGTGCTGAGAATGGAAACTGGAAGGATAGATGCTCTTGCCACACCTTGGTAAAGGTGGAATCAGAGTCTGGGAAGGCAAGCAGACTGAAAACCAATGCAAGGAATGCCATTTAGTCCTGTTCCTCCAGTAAGTCCACTGTTGGCAGTCTCCCGTGATCACTAGGTCCTCTAAGACAAAAAAAAAAAAAAAAAAAAAAAAATGATCACAATACTTCTTTCATTCTCCAATTTATAAGCATGTGTGTGTTCCAGCTTTGCATCTTTAGTTTTCTATTTTGACCTTACAGTAAGTCCCTGGCTGGGTTTGGGTTCACAGAACAGAATCACAGGCTCTCATAACTGAAAGGGTTATTAGAAAACTCTAGGACACTGTGATTTCTTGGCATACCAGAATGCCACCTCTGTGTAAAATGTGACTAAATAATTTGGTCCCAGTAACAAATGACAACATTTGCAAATAACTAAACTTTCTAAAATGATTAAAGGTGGACTTGACTTATTTTTGCAATGTTAATGTTCCACATGAAAAAATCTTAATGTGAAGAATATTTCTGGAATTGTGTATCTCCTTGCCTCTGTCAGTAAGAGTGTTTTACATAGAAATATCAAAGGGTATATATAGATGAAGACTTGCTAGTGTGACCACTGCAACCCAACAGAACTATCATGTAAGCCATCAAGTTAAATCACATATACAATTTTAATGTTTTTAGCAGTGATATTAAAAAGATTTGAAAAGAAACATATAAAATTAATTTTATAGTATTTCTATTTTACCTAGTATTTCCAAAATATTATTTCAATAAAACATAAAAAACATTGAGATATTTTACATGTTTTTTTCATACTAAGGCTTAGATATCCCGTGTATAGAGCAATCTCAATTGGGACTGGCCACGTTTGAAGTGGCCCGCAATCTCATGAGGCTAAGGATGACCATACTGGACAACTGAGGTCTAGACTGATTCCTTTCATTTATGGCAAGACACAGAATCCCAATTCTTATTGTAAAGAGGGAATGTTACTAATTTTCAAGGAATGATGAGAATTAAATGTATTAATATATACATCTGTATACAAATGCATATGGATGGACAGATGAAACTCAGAAAAGTTGCTGTAACAGAGAAACTATTAGCTGGGTGTGAACTATCTATGTATTACTAAAATTTTTCAGTATCTCATATAACACAATTTTTGCTGAGTATAAATTAAGCCCAGACCCATATGCTTCTACCTGACAATCCTGCAATGTGTCACCACAATGTACGTATTGAAATAATAGATTTTAGAGCATTCCTCAATTAAAAATATTTAGGAAAAAATAAGTTCTGGTTGACTTTTCTTTATCTATAAATCTAAATGTAAACCTCCCCAGGCTCCCAACAATTAGATGCATTAATGTGTTATTATACTGTTTTTTCAGTTTTCTTCCTGATCTCTGAAAGGAATGCAGATGTTTTTAGCTATCCTCTGTGTTAGAAAGAAGGCACACATAATTATCTGAAACCTAACACCGCACAAAAATCATGACTGCCAGAGTCAACACAGATCAAAACCATCTATTCACTGCCAAATCAATATAAAATAAGACCCACAGCCAAAAGTCTGTTTTGTAGCTATGAGTAGTTTTTTGTTTTGTTTTTTACAAACTTAGAGGAATAAAGGTCAAAATAATATCCTTCATTACAAACACATAAAATTGTTCTATAAAACATGTCCTACAAATAGTAGCATTTGATTACCAAAGAAGGTCACTTTATCCTTCTTGCTAAGGGGTTTTAGTAGCTGAAGTTGTTTGGGGAGTTTATCAGATGAATTTATTGTGGGTGCATTGTAAAATGGGGTCATAATCCCATAGTTTATTTTATAAACTATCCTACACCAAACCAAGCTATAAGAATATGTGATTTCACTTCAGCTGGTGACATTTGTTATTGGAATTCAGAAAGTTTTTATGTACCAAAATTTGTATTATTTCTCAGGGACTATTATAATTTAGATTTATATACACACACTATATATAGTGCTTGTTCACTGAATAGGATTAAATTCTTTTACATATTAACCATGCTAGCCTAGGAACTCAAAGATAACCCCTTAGAAGGTGGTACTTTCAGGAATGGGGATATTTGGGGTGATTTATGAAGACCCCAGAATCCTTTTCCATAGCACATAAGTGTCAGACTGTTAATAACCCTTGTGTTTTAATTGGGTGTGTTGGTCCACTTTCCATTGCTCACTGGGGCAACTTCTTTGCTGTAAATACCCATGGTTTCCCACACAAAAATAATAGTAATTATAAAGCAGACTAGGGCTCGCTGCTGTATCCTAGATTTTTCTTCCACCAGCTAGGAGGTAAACACATTTCACTATGATCCTATATTACCCTTTTTTATCCCCACAATGTAGTTTCTATCTCTTTCTTGATTTCAAACCATGCTCAATTTGTCTTTCATAGAACTTAGTCACCTTTTGACATTCGTTCTCCATGTCCAAAGGAATTCTTCTGTGGTAAGCATCATTATACTGTTTATTGATTGTCAATATTTAAAAGCCCAGCAAGAGATCCCAGTATTTTTTTTTTTCACCAGTGGTTTGCAGAAAATTTGGGAAATCAATAGCTTATTTTCTTTCCAACTCATTTGAAGCAAAATAGCACAAGTCAGAAACAATTTCACTAATAACAGCAATTCAGGGAGAGGTACATTCAGTACAGCTGCAGGCTCATATGTACAGTCAATGTCAAATCATAAACAGTGATCTTTTCCCCCACTAACACTGTAGAAGAAAGACTACTAGATCGGGAATCAAAGGAAGCAAATACAACTCTGTTCCATTGCTTACTACAAACATGTAACTTTGGCAAATCCTGGAATCTTTCTGAGCCTTCATTTCTTCACACATAAAATAGGGCTTAGGCCTCCAAAAGGAAGGTCATTTTGCCTTCTCAGCTGCCCTTCTTTAGTGACACCAATCCTTTCCCACTTCACGTCAAATATCAGGGTTCTTGGTGACCAGGCCATAGCCTTGACCACAGTAGGACAAGCAACATAATTCAATCACATCTCTTTCTCAAATTTGGTCTTGAGTGGAAGTACACAGAATGGACAAGGAAGTTGCTGAGTCCTTTAGTAATCCCATGAATTCTGTCCATTTTACTTACTGAACGCTTACTAAGTATCAGACACTGTTCTGTGTGTATTTCATAAACTACCTCCTTTAGTTCTCACAATCATTCAACTTAAAATATCTCTCTATGTGACAGAATTCTTTTTATTTCTTTTTCTATGTGACAGACTATTATTATCTTAAACTGGATTTCTCCAAAAGCAGAATCCATGGCAGTATTTGGAAACAAGCAGTTTCTTTGAAAGGTGATCCCAGGATGCACAAGATATTTAGGGTGAAACAGTGAAACTAGAAAAGCCAGTAAAGAGTATGTTAATGATGCAGATACAGATTTTATGATGTGTTCTGTGAATTGTTACCTCTCCAAGGATCCTAAGTCATGAATAAAACCATGTATTTCAGACACTTTGAGTAAATTTTTCTTTATATTGTTTTCTTACTCATTACTGTGTTTGGTAGAAATCAAGAAGAGGTGACTCTCACCTTTGAGTCTGCATGGCATGGTGTGGAAGTGCTGTAGATGGAAAGAGAAGCCCAGAAACAGAAAATATCATAGACTTTTTGGGACTCACAGAACTCATGGAGTGAACTTGGAGATTTCACAAGATATGAAATAGTGAGTTGGGCCGAGAATGTGAAATTCAAGGTTGGATTTATTTTTTAATTTCAAGATCTGGTAAACCCCAGATAACGTCTAACTCAAGGTAAATGAACACAAAGTTATGTTTTTCCACTTCTGAGTTTTCATGATTCACATTTGCTTGCATTTTGGTCTATGGTAAAGAACAACTTTTAGATTTGGGTAGATTCCCAATAAAATAAGCTCTCCCCTCATGTCTGCATTAGCGATCACCCAAATATTCAGTGGAAGCTAGTGCTGCTACAATTTGTATTTTCTTCTCTAGGATTCCACCTAATAACACATAGCTTTACTGACAACTTGAGCTCCTCCAAAGTAGGAAATTTGAAACAAGAAATTCACATTCTATTTTATTTTTATATTGCCATTTACAAGATGAATCCTAGGAAGGACTAAAACCGACTTCATTTTCTTTCCACAGGAAAATAAAAAGGAGGAAGAAGAGATGGTTTACTTAGCAAACAGGCTGAATAAGTTCTGACCACATCATAACTTTTTTCAACAGCATCTTAAATCCAAATTATTACTCTAATTTGTTTATCTGGTACTTTGTATTGCTTAACACTTGCTGCTGGCAGATTTAGGATAGAGTATAAGTCTTGCTTTGTGCTTAAATCCTTGAATAACCTGGAGATGGATAATGGTAAAAGCAGAGACAGTTCTGAAATGGTTTTAAGAAAGATAGCCTCAGTAATAGAAAATAAAGCATACATTTGAAGGATGTAATCATAAGTTCTCAAACTTGGTTGTCCAGAGAAAGCAAACCTTATTTTCATTGCTGTTAGAAAATTTAAATATAAAATCTCATATCCTTTTGAAAAATGAAAATCAATACACAAAAATCAGTAATGTTTCTATACACCACTAAGAACTAGCTGACAAAGAAATCAAGAAGGCAATCTCATTTACAATAGGTACACAAAAATACCTAGGAATAAATTTAATCAAGGAGGTAAAAAAAAAAA
>NW_003852420.1:3092078-3093932 GCF_000181295.1 Otolemur garnettii
AAAAAAAAAAAAAGAAAGAAAGAAAGAAAGACAAATGGGGACTATATTGAACTAAAAGCTTCTATAAAATAAAGGAAACAATCCATAGAGTGAAGAGACAACCTGTTAAATGGAAGGAACTATTTCTAAACTGTTCATACAAGGGCCTAATATATTCAGAATATACAAGGAATCCAACTCAATGGCAAAAGGCCCCTAATAAGCCCCAAAGACATGAAAAGACCTTTTCCCAAAAGAAAGTATACAGATGTGCACGAGGTATATGAAAAACTGTTCAACATTACTAATCATCATGGAAATATCAAAATCACAATGAGATGTCATCTCATCCCTATTAAAATGTCTATTATTAAAAAAGACAAAACACAGTGCTGGTGCAGATGCAGAGAAAATGAAGCTCTCATAAACTGCTAGTGGGAATACAAATTACAATAGCTACTATTAAAAACAGTGTGGAGATTTTTCAGAAAACTAAAAATAGAACTACCAGAAAAGCCAGCAATCCCATTACTGGGTATTTATCTACAGGAAAAGAAATCAGTATAGCAAATAGATACACCTGCATTTGCATGTTTACCACAGCACTATCCACAATAGCAAAAAGATCACATCAATCTAAAAATCCATCAATGGATGAATGAATAAAGGAAATGAGGTATATATACACAATGGAATACCATTCAGCCATAAAAAAGAATCAAATTCTTATGTGTAGCAATATGGATGGAATTGGAGGTCATTGTGTTAAGTGAAATAAGCAAGGCACAGAAAAAGATAAATATTGAATGTTCTCATTCATACGTGGGATCTAAAATAATAGATCTATGGAAGTAGAAAGTAGAATGAGAGCTACTAGAGACTTGGGTATGCACACACAGTCAGATAGAAGATACAAGTCCTAATGTTCTGTAGCAGAGTAGGGTAGCTGTAGTCAACAATATATCATATATTTCAGACTAGCTATGAGAGAAGACTTGAGAAGTTTCCAACACATTGAAATAATAAATATTCAAGATGATGGATACCCCAAATACCCTGCTTTGATCATTACACATTCAATACATATAATAAAACATCACATGTACCTCATAAACATGTAAAATATTATTTATCAATAAAAAATAGAAACGAAGATAAATACTTGGCAAAGGCAAGCTAACATGCTTCGTGTTACCAGTACTGGCACAAAAATTGTGGAACAAAGTGTCATCAGGATGTCCCTATATCTTCTAGGCTAGGTCAATTTGCTTATGTTTCCAGTCCATCCTCATTGAAAGGTTAAAGGTTTCCTCCAAGATGCCTATGGAATCCAGGGATGTTTACAATCTTAATATACCTGCTCTGTTCTCCCACATCTACCAAAAAAGATTGGTTTGGCATCCTATATTCCTACCATATGTGTGTGTAATACGAGGTCTAACAAGTTTGCAAACTCATCCTAAAAAGAGTGCTGCCTACCTCATTTCTGATTATCACTACAATCACCTGTAAAGTACTCCTCTTGGCCATCTTGTGACTGTAGTAATACTTAGCAATGGGGTATGCAGCACTCTTTCCAGGATGAGTTCACAAACCCAATTGTCAGACTTCATAGGACGACAATTCTAATGGCCATTCCAGAAAAAGAGTTTCAAAATCACTTTGAAGGGTGGACTAGGTGCTGGTCTCAGTGCATAGCTTCCCAAGAGGAGTATTTTGAAGGTGATCATAGTAATATTCTCAATGTGGTATGTAGCACTTTTCCCAGGATGAATTTATGTACTTAATTTCTGTGTGTATATCTATATCTACATAGAGAATATATATACCAAAAGCATGCACATTTATATAAGCGTATGTATATAGAGAGAGCTC
>NW_003852420.1:3094678-3103398 GCF_000181295.1 Otolemur garnettii
CCTTCTCTCTGCTATTCCTTTCCCCTACCCCTCTCCCTCCTTCTCTCTCTCTTTGCTCTCCCCTTTCCCCACCCCCTCACTGTAACGTTGTCATTGTCTTCATGTCAAAACTGAATTCATAGGATTCATGCTTCTCCATTCTTGTGATGCTTTACTAAGAATAATGTGTTCCAACTCCATCCAGGTTAATACGAATGCTGTAAATTCTCCTTTTTTTTTTTTATTGTTGGGGATTTATTGAGGGTATAAGAAACCAGGTTACACTGATTGCATTTGTTAGGTGAAGTCCCTCTTACAATGGTGTCTTGCCCCCAAAAGGTGTGGCACACACCAAGACCCGACCCCTCCCTCCTTCTCTCTCTGTGCTTTTCCTTTCCCCCACCCCTTCCATCCTTCTTTCTCTCTCTGTTCTCCCCTTCCCCCACCTCCACCCTGTCATTAATTCTCATTAATTGTCCTCATATCAAAATTGAGTACATAAGATTCATGCTTCTCCATTCTTGTGATGCTTTACTAAGAAGAATGTGTTCCATTTCCATCCAGGTTAATACAAAGGCAGTAAAGCAGGCGTCCTCAAACTATGGCCCATGGGCCACATGCAGCCCACCAAGGACATTTATCCAGCCCACCAGGTGTTTTGGCCGCTGCTGCCTGTCCTGCTTAGCAGCTGACTCGTCCCGGGGCCCGCAGTTCGGCTCTCCAACAGTCTGAGGAACAGTGAACTGGCCCCCTGTTTAAAAAGTTTGAGGACCCCTGCTGTAAAGTCTCTATTTTTTTAATGGCTGAATAGTATTCCATGGTGTACATATACCACACTTGTTAATCCATTCCTAGGTTGGTGGACATTTAGGCTGTTTCCACATTTCAGCAGTTGTAAATTGAGAGGCAATAAACAGTCTAGTACAAGTGTCCAAGTGTCCTTAAAAAGATTTTTTTCCTTCTGGGTAGATGCCCAGTAATGAGATTACAGGATCAAATGGGAGGTCTAGCTTGAGTTCTTTGAGGGTTCTCCATATTTTCTTCCAAAAAGGTTGTATTAATTTGCAGTCCTACCAGCAGTGTAAAAGTGTTCCCTTCTCTCCACATCCACACCAGCACCTGCAGTTTTCAGATTTTGTGATGTGGGCCATTCTTGCTGGGGTTAGATGGTATCTCAGGGGTGTTTTTGATTTGTAGTTCTCTATCAATTAGGGATGATGAGAATTTTTGTGTGTGTTTGTTAGCCATTCATCTGTTTTCTTTAGAGAATGTTCTATTCATGTCTCTTGCCCATTGATATATGGGATTGTTGGCTTTTCTCAGGTGGATTAATTTGAGTTCTCTATAGATCCTAGTTATCAAGCTTTTGTCTGATTCAAAATATGCAAATATCCTTTCCCATTGTGTGGGTTGTCTATTTTCTTTGGTTGTTGTCTCCTTAGCTGTACAGAAGCTTTTCAGTTTAATTAAGTGCCATTTGTTTACTTTTGTTGTTGCAATTGCCACAGAAGTCTTCTTCATGAAGTCCTTTCCCAGGCAATATCTTCCAGTGTTTTTCCTATGCTTTCTTTGAGGATTTTTATTGTTTAATGCCTTAAATTTAAGTCCTTTATCCATCTTGAATCAATTTTTGTGAGTGGAGAAAGGTGTGGGTCCAGTTTCAGTCTTTTACATGTGGATATCCAGTTCTCTCAGCACCATTTATTGAATAGGGAGTCTTTCACCCAAGGTACGTTTGGTTTATTGAAGATTAGGTGATTGTAAGAGGTTAGTTTCATTTCTTGGCTTTCTATTTGACTCCAAACATCACATGTCTCTATTTTTGTGCCAGTACCATGCTATCTTGACCACTGTGACTTTGTAGTATAGCCTAAAATCTGGTATGCTGATGCCCCCAGCTTTGTTTTTATTACTAAGAACTGCCTTAGCTATACGTTTTTTTCTGGTTCCATACAAAATGCAGAACCATTTTTTCTAAGTCTTGAAAGTATGATGCTGGCATTTTAATAGGGATGGCATTGAATCTGTAGATTACTTTGGGAAGTATAGACATTTTAACAATGTTGATTCTTCCCAGCAATGAGCATGGTATGCTCTTCTTCCATTTGTTAATATTCTCTGCTATTTCCTTTCTTGGGATTTCCTAATTTCTTTACAGAGGTCCTTCACCTCTTTTGTTAGGTATATTCCTAGGTATATCATTTTCTTTGAAGCTATGGTCAAGGGAGTTGTGTCCTTAATTAGTCTCTCATCTTGACTGCTACTGGAGTATACAAAGGCAACTGACTTGTGGACACTGATTTTACATCCTGAGACATTCTGTATTTTTTGATGATTTCCAGGAGTCTTGTGGTTGAGTCCTTGGGGTTCTATAAGATTATATCATCAGCAAAGAGGGAGAGTTTGACCTCTTCTGCTCCCATTTGGATGCCCTTTATTTCCCTGTCTTGACTAATTGTATTGGCTAGACTTCCAGCACTATGTTGAATAGTAATGGTGACAGAGAACAACTTTGTCTGGTTCCAGTTCTGAGAAGAAAAGTTTTTTGTTTTACTCCATTCAGTAAAATATTAGCTGTGGGTTTGTCGTAGATAGTTTCAATCAGTTTAAGAAATGTGCCACGTATGTCTATACTCTTCAGTGTTCTAATTAGAAAATGATGCTGGATTTAATTGAATGCTTTTTCTGCATCTATTGAGAGGATAATATTATCTTTATTTTTGCTTCTGTTAATTCTGTGAATAATGTTTATGGACCTGTGTATGTTAAGCCAGCCTTACATCCCTGGAATGAAACCCACTTGATCATGATGTACGACTTTTTTGATTATAAGCTGTAATCTTTTGGCTAGGATTTTGTTGAGAATTTTTGCATCTATATTCATTAGTAAAATTGGTCTGAAATTCTCCTTTTTAGTTGGTTCTTTTCTTGGTTTTGGTATCAGGGTGATGTTTGCTTCATAGAACATGTTGGGGAAAATTTCTTCCTCCTCAATTTTTTGGAATAATTTCTGCAGTGCAGGAATAAACTTTTCCTTGAAGGTTTGATAGAATTCTGGTGTGAAGCCATCAGGACCAGGGCAATTTTTTTATTGGAAGATTTTTTATTGTTTCTTTAATCTCAGTGCTTGAAATTGATCTGTTCAGATCTATTTCCTGGCAAAGTCTAGGGAAAGGATGTGATTCCAAATATCGATCCATTTCCTTCACATTGTCAAATTTCTGGGTATAGCATTTCTGGTAGTATTCAGAGATGATCTCTTGTATTTCTGTGGCATCAGTTGTTATTTCCCCTTTATCATTTCTGATTGAAGTTACTAGAGATTTTACTTTTCTATTTCTTGTTAGTCTAGCCAAAAGTTTGACTATTTTATTTATTTTTCAAAAAACCAAATCCTTGTTTCATTAATTTTCTGAAAGATTCTTTTGTTTTCAATTTCATTGATCTCTGATTTAATTTTGAATATTTCTTTTCTTCTGCTGAGTTTGGGCTTGGATTGTTCTTCTTTTTCCAGTTCTATATGGCTTGTGAGTTTGTTGATGCACTCTCTTTCTGTTTTTCAAATGTAGACATCTAAAGCAATAAATTTTCCTCTCAGAATTTGCTGTATCCCACAGGTGTTGGTAGTTTGTGTCTTCATTGTTGTTATGCTCAAGGAAGTTAATGGTTTCCTCTTTTATTTCTTCCTGCACCCAACTGTCATTCAACAGAAGGTTGTTTAATTTCCATGCCTTTGTGTGGAGTTGAACGTTTTTGTTGGAGTTGAGTTCCGCCCTTGTGGTCTGAGAAGATACAAGGTAAAATTTTAATTCTTTTGATTCTGTTGAGGTTTGTTTTGTGTCCTAGGATATGATCAATTTTGGAGAATGTTCCATGGGGTGATGAGAAGAATGTATATTCTTTATCTTTGGAATGGAGTGTTCTATATACATCTATAAAGCACAGTTGTTCTAGGGTCTCATTTAAGTCCCTTATATCTTTGTTTAATTTCTGTTTAGAGGATCTGTCCAGCTCTGTAAGAGGAGTGTTAAAGTTCCCTGTTATTTTGGTGTTATAGGATATCATATTGCTCAGACTAAGTAAGATCTGTTTCAAGAATCTGGGAGCTTTTAAGTTCAGTGCATAAATATTTAGAATTGAAACGTCTTCTTGCTGTATTTTTCCCTTGACCAATATAAGGTGACCATCTTTGTCTTTTTTGACTTTAGTTGCTTTAAATCCACATTTATCTGAAAATAAGATTGCAACTTCTCTTTTCTTCTGAATTCTGGTTGCCTGAAAAATTGTCTTCCAACCCTTAATTCGGAGTTTTAATTTGTCTTTTGAAGCTAGGTGTGTTTCCTGCAAACAGCAAATGGATGGCTTGTGTTTTTTAATCCAGTCAGCCAATCTATGCCTCTTATATGGTGAATTCAAGCCATTAACATTTATTGAGATAATTGATAAATGTGGTAGTGTTCTATTCATCTTATTTTGTGAGAGTCCATTGCTTAGTTTTATCTTTTGCATCAGTGTGGAAGTTAGGTTCTGTCCTTTAATTTCTGACTTCTTATTTTGCTGTTGATTCATTGTGATGGTCAGTGTGTAGAACACGTTGAAGTATTTCCTGTAGAGCTGGTCTTGTTGTGGTGAATTTCCTCAATGTTTGTATATCAGTAAATGATTTGATTTCTCCATCAATTTTAAAGCTTAGCTAAGCAGGATATAGAATTCTGGACTGGAAATTGTTCTGTTTAAGTAGATTAAAGGTAGATGACCATTGTCTTCTTTTGTGGAAAGTTTCATTAGAGAAGTCTGCAGTCATCCGGATGGATTTGCCACTGTAGGTCAACTGGCGCTTACTTCTGGCAGGTTGAAGAATCTTTTCTTTTGTCTCGATGGGACAGGTTCATCACAATGTGTCTTGGAGAAGCTCAATTAGAGTTGAGGTCACCTGGGGTCCAGTATTCCTCTCAAAGGAATGTGTCAGAATATTTAATGATATTTGGGAAATTTTCATTTATAATATTCTCTAGTATGGCTTCCATTCTCCTGTGGCATTCTTCTTCCCCTTCTGGGATACCTATTACTCATATGTTTGAATGCTTCATAAAGTTCCATAATTCTGTCAGTGAATGTTCTGCTTCCTCTCTCTTCTTTTCTGCCTCTTTAACTATCTGAGTTATCTCAAGAGCTTTGATCTCTACTTCTGTTGATACATTCTATTCCATCTTTAAGTTCCCTAATTGACTGCTTCAGTTCCTTTAGCTCTGCTAATCCTTTCTATATTCTTTATATCATTCATCTCTTATTTGATTCAGTTTTTGAATTTCCTTTTGCTTATTTTCCACTTTACCAGCAGTTTCCTTCATATTTTCCATCATTTCCTTCATTGTTTTCATCATCTGTATTCTAAATTCCCTTTCTGTCATTTCTAACACTTCTTTATAGGTGGGATCCTCTGCAGTAGCTACCTCATGGTCCCTTGGTGGGGGGGGAGAGGGGTTCACTCTGGACTGGTTTTTCATGTTGCCAGGATTTTTCTGCTGATTCTTCCTCATGAGTGATTTCTTTTATCTATTTCCTTGCCTTAATTTTCCTTTCACTTCCTCTTCCTCTTTAACTTGCCATGCCTCCGGACTAGGGTTTCAAAATGAGTCCTTTTGATACAGGTCCAGAAGGATGAGAAGATTGAAGAGCAATGAGGAAAAAAAGAAAAGAAAAGAAAAAAGAGAAAGGAGTGGGTAAAAGGGAATATTGACAAACAGAAGACAGGCACAGAAAGAGGGAGACAGAAGCAATATAGGTGTATAGTAGGGTACTTTGACCTAACCTTAAAAATCCCCAACTTCTGGGGGTCCCAGGTTGGGTGGTTCCCTTGAGGTCAGCAGCTCTTTCCTAGTCTGTTCAGACACAGTACCCCTCCTCCACCAAGTAGAAAGGAAAGACAAAAATGCTATAACTCAAACCAAAACAAGTAAACAGAAAACTTTACAGTATAAAATTGGGGGGCAAACCAAATAATAGGGGTAGAGATAGCAAAAATGAAGTTCTAATTATTGAAAAAGGCAGCAATGGAAAATTATATTTAAACTAGAAAAATGAAGAAAAAAGAAAAAAGAAAAGAAACATCTATAGGGAAAATGTTGAAATTAAACAAACAAACAAACAAAAGCAAAAACAAAGCAGTCTATATATATCTTGCTGAATACTATCTGGGCAACAAGTGATCTTCTAGGGTATGAGATGTTTATCACAATGCTGATATGGCTGTATGAGATGGAGACTGGAGGCCACTGCTGATTTCTCAAACTCTTCAGGGTGGAGAGCCTAAATCTCTCCTCAGCCCCCTCAAAAGTCACTTTAAACTGCTAACCTTGGCTAAGCAAAAGCTTTCCCAGGAATGTACTTGTCACTGGGATCACTCCTGAAGTGGCTATCCACTTGCCCAGTGTGCCAAAACTGGTCTCACTCTATGCCCCGGAGGGCTAAGGTTATAATGCTTCTCAGTCCCCACTTTTAAGCTGCTCAGTCACTAGACTACTTGCTTCCACCAGATCCTTGCTCTGCGACCCTGAGGGCAGAGCTTGCTGGGGCAGTTTTCCCACAGTGGCTCCACATGGCCCACAGCTGAACACTATTAGCTCTGTCTGTCTCAGTAGCTCAGTCTGGGGCCCTAGACAATGCTTAAAGTCCTCCGCACTATTGCCCAAGTTCTCTCACAGTAGTACAACTGAGTGCTAAGTCCAAAAAACCCCAAACAGCTCACAGGTAAGGCCTTTACAGTTTGCAATCTCACTGCTACTGTACTTAACAGCTGCCAGCAGGATTAGACTGAACAAACATACACAAACACTTGCCAGTTTTCCATTGCTTTTTTCCTCCTTATGGAGTCCAGAAGTCTCTCGCTGACTCCCTTTGTCCCCAAAAGAATGTTTCTGGGTAGATGCCACCAGCCAGAGATGCCTGGAGTCTTCTCTCCCCAGACTCACTATGCCCAGTTGCAAGGAAGCTGTTACTGGGCCTCCATCGTGCTCCTCCTGTAAATCTCCTTTTTTTTTTTTTTTTATTAAATGATAGTTGTGTACATCAATGCAATCATGGGTACAGTGTGGTATTTTCATATACAATTTAAAATATTTTTATCAAACTAGTTAACATAGCCTTTATGTCATTTTCTTAGTTACTGTGTTAAGACAATTATATTCTACTCTTAGAAAGATTCACTTGTACCCTTGTAAGATAAACCATAGAAGTGATCCCTCCAATTACCCTCCCTCCACCTATTTCCTCCTCCCCTACCCCATCCCCATATTCTTGGACTATAATTAGGTTATAGCTTTCATATGAAAGATATAAATTGGTTTCATAGTAAGACTGAGTACATTGGAGATTTTTTCTTCCATTCTTGTGATACTTTGCTAAGAAGTACATTTTCCAGCTCCATCCATGTAAACAATCTCCATTTTTTTAATGGCTGAGTAGTATTCCATGGTATACATGTATCACAGCTTGTATAGCAAATTTATGGATGACTTGTGGGATAGCCCACAGTGGGACCCTGCAACCTACATGTTTGTTAAGTATATTGGATGGTTGTTTTATAGTTGTCCCACAAAATACACTTTGAACAAAGGTGTAGACAACTTGAGTTTTGTCCACCCATCACCCCTATGGGCATTCCAGATCCACACCCACTTTCTTTAGCTGAACAAAAATGCCTTTCCTTTTAACAAAAAACACTCACTTCAGAAGGCTGATGAAGTTAGAGATAGCAGTGCTGTCCATCCTCTCCTGGAGCACAGAAACACTTCTTTCAAGAACCTATCTGACTCCAGGCAGCTTTGAGGTTTCTTGGGAAGCACAGGAATAAGTTAGAGGCCACTTTTTCTTTTAATGCTTCACAATACTCTGAGAGTAATAGTGAGTGGTGTGTGTACCCACGATGCAGAACAAAGCACAATCAATACTATAATAAGTAATAATGTGTAATGAAGGGACAAGAAAAGGAGAAATTCATTCCCTCTAGGAAAATATGGAGACTGCAAAGTAATTCTTCAGAGACAGCAGGTAACAAAAGGGTGGAAGGATGGGAACATTCCAGACAAAGGGATGCATACACAAAGGCCCTGAACAAGGATTCCGTAGCACAGTCTGAACGTGGAGGTAAATTCAGTCAGAAAGCCTCAACTGTGGGTGTAATAGAAGCTGATATTAGAAAGCCACTCCTTTCTGTATCAGGGAGGAATTTAAGTTTCATTCTTGTTGCCATATCAGGGCTATAAAAGCAATCACAGTGATGTTAAAAAAATAGAAATTATAGAATGATTGCACAACTTTGCAAATGTATTATACTTAATGACACTGAATTATATACTAAAAAATATTAAAGTGGTACATTTTATGTTAAGGATATTTTAACAAAATAAAAAAGTGGAAGAAAAACTCAGCAATCAATTTAGGCTAGACAAAAGAGCAGTTTCTCATGAAATGCAAACATCACAGGGAGGGGAGAATTTGGAAATGTTGGAGCATATTCACTCTGGGCTGTCTGAGACATGAGTGAAGGTGCAGAAACAAACTACTAAGAGTGATTGCTAACTATGACCTTGAGTAAGTCTGAAAAGATCAAGGTCGTTGAAATGAAATCTAAGGAAGACTGCCTGTTGAAAATAATTGAGTGTGGTTACTGGTACATAGAGATGATGATATTTAGTCACTCCCTCTCCCAATAAAAACACATTTTTTTCTTTTCTTGCTTT
>NW_003852420.1:3103817-3120554 GCF_000181295.1 Otolemur garnettii
AAAAAAAAAAAAAAAAAAAAAAAAAAAGCCATTCAGAACAAGGGGTTAAGCAGCTAATTCCAAGGAGCAAAACTGAGACATAATCAAAGAACATTTCTTACCCCTGACAAAGAGTGACTTTGAACATTTGTAAAGCCAGATTTCAGAATTGCAATGAACCAGTGACTTGTCTGTGCCCCCAATCCTTCTTCCTAATGAGTGGAAGTGATTACTTTGGCTTTCCTAACTCTATTTCATCCTTATAAATTGGGGATTCCAATGAAGAGATAACCATAAAATCCTAATCCTTGAGCCTGATGCCATGAGTGGATGGAACTTTCTATTATCTTCTTCCTCAGGGACTTTGAGTGTAGAGTTGTAGACATGATGAATAAAGGGAGATATTTATGACCAAGAGGATAGAATAAGGTAGATTATATTCTTCTCCCTAATATTTATTCCCTCTTCATTAGAGGCTTATATACCCCAGCCTGGTGCTATGATATGCATGCAGTCTCTATGAGAAGGGGATGCCTGCTTCTCTGTGGGAGCTGGACTAGGTGACCCTCTTTCACCAACACAATAAGGGCAGATGTACTGTTTGCCACAGAGGAGTGGAAACTTTAAAAGCCATCATGTGTTTTCCCATGTTTCTTATTCTTTCCCTCTGCCTGAGAATATGCTCTCCCAAAGAAAATAAATATGCACTTCTAAAGATACAGAATTAGAAAACAGAGCAGGGCCAGGCACAGTGGCACACACCTATAATCCCAGCACTCTGGGAGGCCGAGGCAGGTGGATTGCTTGAGTTCAGGAGTTCAAGGCCAGCCTGAACAACAGCAAGACTCCATTGTGACTAAAAATAGAAAAACTATCCAGGCATACTGCAACATTATTGTAGTCCCAGCTACTTGGGAAGCTGAAACAAGAGGGTTGCTCAAGCCCAAGAGTTTGGGGTCGCTGGGAGCTATGATCCCACAGCACTCTACCAAGGGCAACAGAGTAAGACTCTGTATGAAAGAAAGAAAAAAAGGAAGGAAGGAAGGAAGGAAGGAAGGAAGGAAGGAAGGAAGGAAGGAAGGAAGGAAGGAAGGAAAGAAGGAAGGAAGGAAGGAAGAAAAGGAAAGAAAATGTAGAACAGAGGTGGAGCAAAGTAAGGCAAACGCTGGCAGCCAGCTGCACCCTGCCAACCAGCAACAGATGCTTATTCGAAGAGACTGGAACTTGGAGGATTAATTGTTACCAAAGGAAAATAGACTAATGAAGAACTTTAACTCTTATAAAAGGGTCTTATGTGAAATCTATTTTTGCTGATGTTACTATAGCTACACAAGTTTTTTTGGTTGCTGTTGTTAGTATTTGCCTGGCACATATTTAGCCATAATTTTCCTTTCAGGCCTCTCCACTCATGTAAGAGACATATATTTTGTAGACAGCATGTAGCTTGAGCAATGGTGTCTGAATACAGCCTGCTTCAGAATCACTTGGAGCACACACTTTTGGTACCTTTCACCAGAGAGTCAGAGACCCAAAGAACCACTAAGACTGGGGCAGGTTTGAGGATGGATATTTCTAACAAGTTTTCAGGTGACCCTCATGCTTCAGGCTCAGAAATCACACTATTACTTCCACTAGAATCTTTCTCATTTTTCTCTTGACTATGCTTTTCTAAAACATTTAATCTGTTTTTATCTACTATAATTACTATTATATGTGTATCTATTTTTACTCTTGTATTTAAGTTTATTTATACTGTTTCCATATATATGTATATTTAATGTAGGTCAACTTTTCCAAATGTTAACTCATCTTTCCTTTCTTAGTTTATCTAGGTTGATTTTTTTATGTTATTATTATTGTTTTTTTGACATAGTCTCACTGTCACCCAGGCTAGGGTGCTATGGGGTCATAGCTCACAGCAACTTCAAAATCTTGGGCTCAAATGATCCTCTTGCCTCAGCTTCCCCAGAGCTGGGACTATAGGCACCTGCCATGACACCTGGCTAGTATTTTTTATTTTTAGTAGTGGGGTTGGGGGAGTGCTCACTCTTTCTCAGGCTGGTCTCAAACTCCTGAGCTTAAGCAGTCCACTTGCCTTGGCCTCCCAGAGTATTAGGATTACCACTGTACCTGGGTTAGGTTAATTTTTAAAACTTTGTTTTCAACCAGCTTAGAGGTTATGCAATTCTGCCTCTTACCTTCTATTAGTGTCCCTAGAAATTCAAAGCTAACTTATCAAAGTCAAAAGTTTGTTAGTATCTCTGCACTGAATCCAGACAAAATAATTACTTTAAACACAGTAAATCTACTTTCTTTCCCTCTTTCCCTCCCTTTCTCTGCCTAAAAGTAAAAAAAAAAAAAAAAAAAAAGTAAATCTGATTATCACCCATTTTTTGTTATTATTATCATGTATCATATCACTTTAAAAAAAATACTCAGCAAATTATTTCTTCTCGTGTCACAAACTATTTAAAATCCAAATCTAGAATTTCCATCTGAAATACATCCTCTAGAATTTCCTTTAGTGAGAATTTGTTAGTGATAAACTATATTTCTGCACTTTGTAAAACTTTATTTTATTTTCATTACAAAATATATTTTTAATAGAAAATTATAAGTCAAATATTATTTTCTCCCAGGTTATTAAAAATATTGTTTTACCATCTGCTAGTTTCTATTGTTTTTGCTGTGACATTAGCAGTTAGTTAATTCTTGGAATATTTCTTCTTCTTCATTGCCTTTCTATGCTTTATTTCAAATACATTCTCTAGATCTATAATTTAGTTAAAAGTAATTTTCTCTTCATCTGGATTTAATCTGCTTTTATACCCATATGTTAACTTCTAAAACTTTATAAGTACATATGCACATTTTTTCATATCAAACCTTATTATTTACAAATGTTTTTTTCTCCTGGTTCATATTTTCAGTCTCATAAAAAATTGTTAAAATATATTAAATGTTTATTTTATATATGAGTTGGATAATTATAGTATCTAAAGATTTGTTGATATACATCCCTCTCCTGGCATTTGATTTCCTTTGTGTTTTAAAGCTGTGAATTGTGATTTCCTACCCATTACAGACTGAATATCTGTGCCCCCCCCCAAAAAAAATTCATCTGCTAAAATCTAATTTACAATTGATGTCACTTAGAGGTGAGGCCTTTGGAAATAACTAGGTCATGAGGATGAGACCCTCATGAATGGGATTAGTGCCCTTATAAAAAGACCCCAAGATCTGCCACATCCTCTTCCTCCATTTGAGGATACAAAGAGAAGTTGGTTGTCTGTAACCTAAGAGCATTCTCACCAAGCATTCTGATCTCAGACTTCCAGCCTTCAGAACTGTGAGATATAATGCTATTTATGCTGCTCAGTCTACAGTAATTTGTTATAGCAAATTGTCTTAGTCCATTTGTATGACCATAAAGGAATACTTAAGCTGGGTAATTTTACAATAGAAAGGGGTTCATTTGGCTCATGGTTCTGCAGGCAGTACAAGAAGCATAGTGGCAGCATTTGCTTCTGATGAAGGCCTCAGGAAGCTCCCACTTCTGGCTAAAGGTGCAGGGGATCTGGCCTGTGCAGATCACATGTTGAGAGCAGAAGCAAGATATGGGAAGGAGGTACCAGGCTCTGATCAACAATCTTGAGAGAACTGAGGGAAAACTCTCTCACTCTTCCAAGAATGGCACCAAAGCATTCATGAAGGTCTGCCCCTTCATGACCCAAACATTTCCCATTAGTCCTCACTACCCACACTGGAGATCAATTTTCAACAGGAGCAGGACCCAACAAATCATAGACAAACTATAGCACAAGCTATGGTTATTAGTCTAAATTGTCAACTAAAACAGTACCCTCAGAAAGTCTTCTCTGGAACTTCTCTGAGATGTGAGTTAACAGTAGGGGTGGGGTCCCTGAGTTTGCTTGGCATATGATCCATGGACCAGCAGCATCAGTTTCACCTCGGAGATTGGGAGACAGGAAGAATCTCAGGCCTGCCACAGACCTGCCAAATCATAATCTACATTTTAGCAATAACCCAGGTGCACTAGAATTTGACAAGGGCTATCTAGGGAGAATTTGGAGTTATGGCATTTTGGAGCTTTTTTGGAAGGAGTAGCTTTGCCACTTACTTGGAAGAATCATTGCTTTTTATATGCAATTCTAAGCTGAAGGCAAGTACAGGCTGGTCATGAAACCTCCAAGACTAAGTTTGTCCTCTTTCATCTACAACCTGGTTCCAAAAGGGGCACATTTCCTACAGTTCACTTAAGGAAGAAGGGCATGGGCATATTTCCTAACAGTTTACAGCCAGAAGGAAGTCCTTTGTAGTACCAATTTGGGGAACTGAGGAAAGTCTTCTAATACCCTGCCCTTTGGTGTGGTTGGGCTGAAGGCTACATTTCCTAATTCCTGTGCCCTAATTCATCTCCTCTCTCCTCCCACTCATCCCATAAATTTTCACAAATAAAGAAAAAGTAATAACAACAATAAAGGAAAATGGAGGATCCACATCCATCAGTTCAACGAACACTTTCTGGACAAACTCTCCCCTCCTCCGCCTTCCCTGATTCCTGCAGTACTATGGTTTTAGATTATGAGGGTTCTTTCTTCTTGTCAGCTCAGTAATAATAAAACATGTGTTGTTTTAAAATACTTTTGAGGGCTTATTTTCATTCTAGCAGGAAGGTCATTTAGAGCAGTCCATTTACATACTCCCGGAAACAGGAATCCAAACCTTAAGACCTTTATTCTCAACATGAAGGAGAATGCACACTTAGAGCACAGATGGCAAAATGTTTAATTTGGTAAGCAAAAGAAGAAGAAAGAAAAACAATCCACACACAAAAAAGCCCCACAACCTATTGTTTAATACAAGACTCTATCATACTTTTATGTGGGACCAAGTACAGTGTTTCTCATGGATTACTTAAATCTCCCCATCACCATGTATTTGGCACAATTATCATCATCGTCTCCTTTTTACAAAGGAGGAAATGAAAGCTCAAAAGGGTAGAATGTTCTCAAGGTCAACTATTCACAAAGGACTAGGATTTGGGTCCATGTTCACTTGGATCCAATGCTTGCCTTCCAATTATGCTGCTATTTTCAAATCACTCTGCCACACTTTGCAACAAGTCCTCAAACTTGATGTCCCATCTTTCCAACCTCCAGGACATCCAATTTGACCCTTAGCCTAAAACAGTCCTTTCACCTTTCATGGGCTTAGGCACTTGAAGTGATTCCTTCATTAATTTAGGATGATCCAAAACCTTCCAGGTCATCTCAGATAAAGCCCCACTCCAAGTCTAACTCTTCCTTGAAGCCCCACCCACTTTTCCAGTACACAAGAATTCCTCCCTTTTCTTATTCCACTTGTAGATAGAACATTTAGTAATCATTTACCTTTTTAAAATGTTGTATTAATTTGATTTATGACTAAATTAAAGGCTACACTAAGGTAAAACAGAGGTGGGTTGTTGTTTTGTTTTTATTTTTATTTTTTAATATCTCTTTCTCCTGTAACTCAACAGTATATGGGTGGTATATACTGTTAGTAGATGTTAAATAAATGCTTATTGGTTGAACACAGGGAAAATTGTATTTTTATTCTGTTAATCTTTTTTGTTGCTGTTCTTGTTCGGTTGTCATTGTTGCAAACTGTGATAAGAAGCAAAGGGATCAGAATAATAGAATTCTAGAACTGCTATTAAAGTAAGAAGAAAAAAAGATGCCCAGATTATGAGCTATTTTTGGCCCTAGATGTTTATTCCAAGCCCTGTCTTGATCGATGCAGTTTAGGCAACAGGTAATTCTTAGAGATGATTAATTCCAGGTGGATCAAACCTTAATATCCTTTTAGGATGATTCACTTCAATTTATTGCATCATTACTTTTAGAAGGCAGCAAATGATACCAAATACTACACACCCTTGCACATTCTCTCCAACTTCCCTCCCAAGTTGAAAACCATTTAAAAATAATTTGAGATAAAGTTCAGTCAGTTAGCTCATTACAGCATTCTCTTAGGGTAGAATTAGCATTAATTAATGTTTGTGGATTGCTTTGAAAATCACAAATGCTATGGAAGTGCTGACTATTAATTTAGCAAAAGCAGAAGCCATGAAAGCTGAAATTTAAAGGCAGTTGCACACTGATGAAATATTTTAATGTTGAAATGAAAGAGCCTGAAGAAAGTCTCTGATATGCTTATAAATCAGGATGGGGGAAGGATCTGAAGTAGAGAGATTTTTAAATGATTTAGAAGGGAATGCTGAGGTGGAGGTGAACAGGGATAACTGTCAACTGTGAGAAGAGGACAGAGATCCTCAAGGATAATCAGTATCATGACTGGGGGCTTACATATCCATGGAGTGGGAATTGGCAGTGATTTAGGAGGTGAGACATGGTACAATAATAGGAAGAAAAAAAAAGAAAAAGAAGGAGAGGGAGAAGAAATTAAAAATAAATAAAAGGAGGAGGAGGAAGAAAAAAAGCAATGAAAGAAAAAGATCTCTCTTGAATAAGATTAAAAATAATGAAATGCTGATGAAATGGGCATTTCCCACTGCAGGTCAACCTGTGGAGCAGTTATGCTGTAATAAAGGACCCCGGTGGAAACTACTCTATGACTCCATTTCACCAGCAGTCCTCTCCAAGTCTCCCTCCATTCCCATTTACCTGTGGATTCCAGTGAGAAGATCTCAGGTCCCCTCTTTCTGCATTCATCTTGTAGCTTCTTGAGACAGGGCTGGCTGTCTACACACCTCCTCATCTTTATCCTCTACTTCCACTGAACACCCAGGCAGGATTGGCCCTGCTACCTGCCTCACCCCCCTCCTGCATGACCTTTAATTAACTCTTCAACACTGTCCTTGATGTTAACCTTCTCCAGTGAAGTAGCAACACTGGGCCCTTGTGCCCAGATTCGTGCTGCTCTGATGACTGAGACCTATACCCTCTTCCCAAAGAAGAGTTCTAGGAGAACATATTTTCATGACTGGGAAGGTTGTCAGAACATCCAGTTCTGTTGTCCCCTGGATGGGACTTTCTTAGTGACTTTGTTGTGGTCCTTGCAGAAGGTAGGGACATGAGTTAAATGACCTTATATAGAAACATGTGATGTTACGGAAAGAAACACACAGAATAGAGAAGGTGTTGCCTTCTCTCCCTCCCTCGTTCCTTCCTTTGTCTTTCCTTCTCTTAATATTTCATTAAATGTTAAACATCTCATATATTTATGTGGCAGGATGTTTGGAAGATAATAAAAGATATGCAAATAAATAAATATATATATTAACTATAGCTCACCTACCCAGGTATATCCACACTCACTGTGTTTGTCATGGTCACTGTCTTATATTTATGTATTTTTTATATTAGATGTAACAATAAAATATGAATAATTTTACATTTTATAATTATTTAAATCATATTTATCATGTAAACATTGTTTATAAGCACAGATATTAATTATTAAAATATATACTATTTTAATGTTTCTATTATAAAATAATTTTCATCGATGTCTTTATAATGGATACTTAATATTCTCTCACATGGGTATACCATAATCTTCCCTTAAATTTAAAATTATATTTTTACTATTCTCATAATATTTGTTCATACAAATGATGTTACAATAAATATACTGATGCAGAAAGTTTTGTCTGGAATTTTAAGTGAAGCAAAGCTCATTTTCAAAAATGTCATTCAAATTTTATGGGAGGTTTTTGTTTGTTTGGTTGGTTGTTTTTTGCCATGGCTCTTTCTATAAGTTGTCAAATATGCAACTGAAAAATATTATCCTCATCAGGGCAATTGGGTTAGGGAGTGAAAAACTTCTCTTATATTCTCTTAGAGTTAGTAAGAATCTGTAAGTTGAACTAACGAAAGAGGAGAAAAAGTTTACATGTATAGGAGTGTCAGAGGAAAGAGGCATAATATACCCAAAGGAGTGGGTAGACTTGGGACATATATGCTATTTTAACACAGGGCAATAAATTGTGGAGAAGTGACTAGACAAAGAAAAGGGGCTTGGGACATCTAGGAGCAGTAAACTGCAGAATGGTAAATATGTGGGGGAAATGAATAGTAAGTAGGGAGATCTTTAGTAAGCTTTGCCTACATAGACTCATTTCAGTGCTAACTCTCATGTCGAGCTATCTCTAGAGTCATTCTTCTCTCCTTGGTTCTAGAGAAGGGGGACCCTTATGTATACTGGAAGAAAACAGAGAGTTCTAAGTCTGCTTTTTCTTAACTGCCTTCAGCTCAAAATAATCCTTATGCCAATGTAGCATATTTTGAAGTGCCAAAATCTGATCCCCTTCGTGAGTATGATAATCACCACACTTCAACAAAATTTGGATTCTGGTCAAAGATTTTTAAGGCTTATTTAAAGAGCGAAGCAAAATGAATTAAACTGTTTCTAAGACATTTGTTAAGTGCCCAAAATACATTAGATCCTGAGGACACCAAGATGGTGCTAGAGAAGCTGAGATGAATGGAACATGCTCCCTGTCTGTGGAAGTCTCCTGATACTTTATTTGGTCCATGTGGCAGATCGATTGCCAAAAAAGGGGCACCATTGTTTCCCACCTTATACTGACAGCATTGGCAGTGAGGTATTGTAGCATTTTCTATTTCTCCATGCTTGAGGCTAAGATGGCCATGTAACTTGCTTTTGTCAGTGGAATGCTAAAGTTGTGCTGATTTCAGCTAGGGCACCAGGTGTACCTGTCAAACCCTTGGGACTTGCAGTTGACATATGAACAAGCCTGAGTTAGCCTGAGGGAGCCCACAAAGAACAGAGATAACAGCCAGATCCCAGCCATGCTAGCAGTTGACCAAAAACACATATCATCTGAGCCCAAAGAACTGCCCAAGTAAGTCCAGAATCCTGAACCGGTTACACAGGAGATGCTAATGAACAGAGCCTGTGAACCAGTCACAGTAGTGTGCTTAGACAGAAGAGGCCAGTAAGAGTTGTAAACAGTTGGTTTGTCTTTCTGCCTCAGCTGCTTTTGATCTTGTTGACAGTACAGTTTAAGATAATGAGTATTAAGATGCCCCTAAAAGGGAACTTTCTACAAAGAAATAAAAACATTCTGATAAAGGAGAGAGTCTAATATTTTTTTCTTAAACAATTTTAATTCTCCACAGGTGCCTTGCATGATATAGGATACAGGTCACCCAAGGAATAGAGGACACTGTTGAATGGAACTACAAATTCTCTCATGTTTGGATCTGGCGTTGGGTGGTTATTGATGGTGCCAGGGAAGAAACTGTACAGGCATTCTGGCTCTGAGGGGCAATACTACTAAGCCACCAAGAATTGCCTGATGTGTCCAAGTTAACAAGGTTATCCACACAGCTCTTCTCTGCTCTAAGCAGTAGCTTTGAATTTGCGGCTCTCATTCAGTTAAGCCAGCATCTCCACGCTCTCTTGGCTTCATCTCTTTGGTAAGCCTATAAATAAAAGGCTTCTTTTATCCCAAACCTCTCTGTGTTCCCATCAAAATGAAGCAACCCATTGGGACTTTCTCCCAGACTTCTGCTTTCTACTACATCCGTGCACCTCAAATGCACATGGGAATCACCCACAGATCTTGCTAAAATGCAAATTCTGATTCAGTAAATCTGGGGTAGGCACCAAGAATTTGCATTTTTAATACGTTTCCAGACTATGTTAATGCTGCTGCTTGTAGGATAACATGTCCTATGTAGGATAAATGTTACCTATCTCTACTACCCAAAGGCTGGTCAATGGATAACCGTTCTGAGTTAGTGTGCTTAATATCTGTGAGAATCTTTGGGCTGTCATTCATTAATAGGCAAGGGAGCAAACACAACCTTTGCCTTTGTCTCTTTACAAAGAGACAAAGGATCAGACTAACTTTGATAGTTCCATGTGATAAGTATCCCAATAAAAGTGTATTCTCAGGCACAGCATCCTTTTTTCAAAGTACTCATTTACCAGAAACCACTCGAAGATGGTTCATGGCATGAATGCCAGAATATTCCTTCCTGCTTATCTCTTCCTCATTTTATCTCTGACTGTTGTACTTCTGATCATCTTCTATTCCTGTGTTTGTGTCTTGCATAGCCCATCTAGATTAAAATGCCGTTGGCTAATTTTGCTATTTAATTTTGTGGTTCCAGGAGCTCCTACACCTATAACACTATATTTGATGGTGGCCTTGCTGTGGTATAATTAATTTCTGACATGTGCTTCTCTTCAAAGCAGGTTTTTTTTCTGCTTTAATTCTCTACATGGCCCTGCAACCAACAATGTGGGTCCTCAGCCCTTTTCAGTGGCAGGTCCTTGGGCAGGCACCAGCAGCATCACTGGGAGTTTAACAAAAACATAGAATCTCCAGCCACATTCCAGCCTACTCAATAGCAATCAGTATTTCACTAAGATTCTCTGGTAGTTTTCATTAAAGTCTAAGACACACTAATGAAGAAATTTTCAAACACCTAGCTAGCTATACCTGCAGTGTGTATTTCAGGAAAACTCTTACACTCTGATGGGAAAGAAGACCTGGTTTCAAATCCCCTCCTTCCCACTAGAGGTGGTATCCTGTATGCCTAGAGTTGTAAGTGACAAGAATGAACCAAGATGCACAAAAACATATCACTCAGTGCCTGGCACACTGGTAGTATAGAATAAAGATGTTTTCTTGTTTAGTGAAAGAAAGATGGAGATAAAAAAAATCTTTCAAAGACACGCTTGAGATTTATTGCAATTAAGAGTTGGGCATTGATAAGTAGTACTTTACAAGTATAGAGCAATATATGTATAGTTATTAAGAATTTGATTATCAGGCTCAGCGACCGAAACACAGTGATTATAGCACCAGCCACATACTCCAAGGCTGGTGGGTTCGAACCCAGCCTGCTAAAAAATAATGACAACTGCAACAAAAAATAACCCGGCATTGTGGCAGGTGCCTGCAGTCCCAACTACTTGGGAGACTGAGGCAAGAGATTCTCTTCAGCCCAAGAGTTTGAGGTTGAAGTAAAACGACTTTTTGTTACCCAAAGTTAAGGGCATATATTTTGAAAACAAATGCTATCTATCTAAACTTGAATAGAGCCAGAGATGTGAAATCCAAATCTGGTCCATTTGCTTTGGCACTGTCCAAAGATTTGCATGGCTGCTTTGAGCTGACAAACCTCCCAGGACATGTCATTTCAATACAAATTAATGTCAACTATTGCAACAGTTTAATGGAAATTGCCTCTAAACATCCCAATTCAATGGATAGTTAAAATAAACTCACTTGGATTTTGATGTCTCTTTGGAATTCTGCTCACATGACTATGGGAATGTAAGTCTCTTTTCCAAATGAGGTGATGCTTGAGCGATATTAATTGCTTACCAAGTTTTATGTATCTAGAAATCAATAATAAATGGAAATACTCAGAGTAATTACTAACTCACTCTAAGGTATAAAAAAAAAAAAAAACTAGCACCAATACTTAGATAAATCAATGCAAAGACTTTGCAAAGATATTTTTATATCTTAAAATCAATTATAAAGGGGAAAATTCCTTCAAATGGTCACCCATTTTCATGAATCCCTCTAAAATATAATTTTGAATATAGAGAAAGGGCATCATATGGCTTTGAAATACCCCCACGTACAGTGCATTAAACTACTTCATTGAATATCTCTGGATTTCCTTTTCTAACTAACAAGATGGGAGAATGAAACCTGTTTTCTTTTCTTTTTTGTAAACAGATCTGTTTTAATTTCAAATTGTTCTGAAGAAATATAATTCTTTCTCTAAAGTACCCAAGTCACTCTTTTTCTAACCATTTTTGAATAAAATTTTTTAAATAGTCTAAATACTCTGCCACATCATCTGTTAAAGTGAACCACATGAAATTGCCAATGGTTGACAATTCTTCACCCAGAAAAATAGCAATTTCATGTGGTTTGTTAGTTTTCTTTCTTCACACTTTAAAAGACAGTCCATGTTGAAATTTTCTATTTATTATAATATTAGTTAGGAAAATAGATTTATAAATCCTTTTAAAAGTCAAAGAATTTAAGTTGTTTTCTGACCCCATTCTTGGCATTTCTTGGATCACATAAATTTATGTCCTTAATTTGCATATAAAAACCACTTGGGCAGGTAATGGTGGCTCATGCCTATAATTCTAGCACTGAAGCTGAGGTGTGAGGAATGCTTGAGGCTAGGAGTTCAAAACCAAATCCAACAACATAGTGAAACCCCTCTTTCTCTAGGAAAAAAAAAAAAACAGAAAATTAGCCAGGTGGGTGACACCTGCCTATAATCCCAACTACTTGGGAGGTTGAGGGAGAAGGATCACTTGAGCCCAGGAGTTTGAGGTTATAGTGAACTATGATGAAATCACGGCACTCTAGCCTCAGGCAACAAAGCAAGTTTTTTCCCAAAACATAGAAAATAGTAACTACTTCATAAGCAGAACAGCCTTATACTATTCTGATTAATTCTTGGTAGTTATGCCAGCAGTCATGAGGTAGAGCACTTCTTTCTGCTTAAAAGGGGAAGAAAATAAGGAACAAGAGTTGTTTTTCTACAAGTTTCATTTGAAAAAATTAACCATCAGAATGACAAAAACAAAATGTTCCCTCCAGGTAAATTCTTTGACCAGAGACTCTTATATATGGGACAATCACGATGGAAAAGCTTGAATACCCTCCCTTGCCCTTAACTCTATAATTTTAGGTGTAATGGTTGAATTATGAACAAAGCAATCAGAACTTTGCTCAATAAGTAGCTGGAGTGTGTCACAGAATAATACAAAATCAGCTCATGCCTCCATCCTTTTGTGTTTGCTGTCCAGCACTGTGAGAAGTGTTGTTTTTAATGATTACACAGAGAAATGGGAAAATCCTGAGCTGCTTTCAAAGCCATTAAGGAGATTTAGTCATGTTTAGCAGAGCATTAGACATTTATGCATTTCTTTGCTACTCAATTCCCTGAAAACTTGTAAATTGCTGATGCTTACAGGATGATAGCATATAGAATTAATTTAGATGTGGGCTAACCAAAAGTTTATATGTACTGCTGTTCTCAATAGTGAACAGAAAATCCATACACAAAGAGGCCTGTAATATCCCACCTTCCCCAGATGATGTAAATCCTTGGCATTCAGAGCATGTGTGTCTATGATCCAAAATCTTACACATTATGATGCACCATTACAAGGTGCAGAGACTCACTAGACGTCCCAAGGTAGCCTATGAAACTCTACATTCTAACTAATAAGATGGCGTCTCCTAGCCTGGTCTGCATTAGGATGTCAAGTTTTCTCTTTTTTTGAGACAGAGCCTCAAGCTATCCCCCTGGGTAGAGTGCCATGGCATCACAGCTCACAGCAACCTCCAACTCCTGGGCTCAAGTGAGTCTCCTGCCTCTGCCTCCCAAGTAGCTGGGACCACAGGCACCCGCCACAACGCCTGGCTATTTTTTGGTTGCATCATTGTTGTTTGGTGGGCCCAGGCTAGATTTGAACCTGCCACCTTAGGTGTATGTGGCTGGCGCCTTAGCCACTTAAGCCACTGGCGCCAAGCCAGGATATCAAGTTTTCTTATACTCAGTGGACTTACTTATCATGTAAGAAAAGTCCTCCACTCCCATTCTGAGTGTTCAGAGGCAGAGGCTCAATTTCCAGGTCAACACAATTGACAGGCAAGGCACAACCTCTTAGAGGAAATTGATCTCAAACTCACTACTTCATCTGCACGCACCATTATTGATTGTATTTGAAACATGTGTTAGAGTTCCAGTAAGAGTTAGGAAAAAAAAGAAATCACTGATTTTATCAAAGGTTCATCTGCCCAAAACCTAACATATTCAAATTGAACACCAAAGAAACAATATGCCTGTCAGCACATGGTATTCTTTCTTTATTGAGCAGTAAATCCCATCCCTCAAGCAATAACATATTCTTTGAAGAATATCTAAATGTGTCAGAAGGTAAGCAGACCTGGCCTGAACATGAAGCTTTACAAATTTATGAGCATTTAAAATCTTTATGGCGAGGACAGAAGATATATTATAAAGCAATCACCAACTGGACAAAAAGCGAACAGATGTGAAGTTTGCTCAGAAAATCCAAGAAGCAAATACTTTGGCACATTATCCAGTCCAGTTGCATCAAACATGGGGTCCACAGGCCAGCACTGCAGCAGGAACTGTTTCATACAGGTCTGTGCAGAAATTATAACAGAAACATTTATAAACCTGAGTAATAGCAATTTAACTGAATTATTTTATGTCTCTTAAATCTAATAAAAATATATTTGGACTTAAATTTTTGTGTCCCTATTTTTATTTGCTTAGCTACTCATTTATATCGTATGTTACAAAAGTATTGGCCCATGATGGGTTGGAAAATCTAAAAAAACTAAAATAAACAAAAAGGAGGCAAAATCAAAACAAAACCAGCTTCTTTCTCATAGAATTTCTAGTGAATCTTCAACCTCCAAAATAACTTCTTGCTGAAATACAGCCATTGCTAGGTGCTTTCACCTTATTTTTTGAAGCATTAAGGGAAAGTAATTTTACGACCTCTGTGGGCATTAATTTTAGCATTTGGCACCCTCACTATTAGGAAACCGAGGCTTATAGCTAACCTATACCTGTGGGTTGCACTGTGACATGTTATACTGTGCTGATAGACATGGAGACAGGCTACCACATTCTTTCTAGTCCATTCGGCATTCTGCATCCCTGAGAAGACCATTAACAAAGGACTGCTTCTGTTCTGTGTGAGCATCTTCCCACCCACCCCATCTTCTCCTTTTTACAAAGGAAGAAGTTAAGAACAGAGAGAAAGTAGAATTAACTGGTTTTTGCTAGAGTCAAATTTCAACATACTTTAGAATATTAAGCAGTTCACCACCAAATGGATTGTTTGTTGCCATGAGGCTGGAATCAGAATTGCTTTATTCACATTTACAATAGCAATCAAAAAAATAAAATCCCTAAGAACAAATTTCACCCATGAGCTAAAAGAGCTGTATACTGAACACCATAAAACATTGACTGAAAAAGAATTAAAGAAGACACAATGAAAAGGAAAGATATCTGGCTGTTCCTAGATTGGAAGAATTAATGTTATTAAAATATCTATGCAATATGGAGTGATATACAAATTCAAGGAAAATGTTATCAAAATTCTAATGGCATTTTTCACAGAAATAGAAAAAATACTTTAAAATTTTATATAGAATCACAAAGACCCTAACTAGCCAAAGTAATTCTGAGAAAAAAAAATTAGGGGAATCACATTACCTGATTTCAAATTATATTACAAAACTATAGTGATTAAAACATTTTGGTACCAGCATAAAAACAGACACATAGGCTAATAGGCATAGAATAGAAAAGAAGGGGGATTCTGGGAAGATGGCCGACTAGTAGCAACCCTGGTCAGAGGCTCCTGAGCAAAGGAAGAAAAACTGGTTGGAATCAGACTCTATGAAGCCAAAGACGGGGAGCTGAGCCCAGAAAGAAGTTCAGCAAGCTATAAATCCAAGGAAGATCATTTAAAAACATAAAATACAGGTACAAAGTGGGCCCCAGAACTGCTTACTAGAGCCGTCCCCCTCCCGCGGGTGGCAGGTGGCTGCAGAGAAGCCCCCTGTGCCGGGCAGCCACAAAAGTACTTGCTAGAGCCTAGCACACCCCTGCGGGTGGCGGCAGACAAGTCCCCCACTCTGGGAGGACCCAGAACTGCTTGCTAGAGCCATGTGCTCCACGGGCGGCAGAGTAGATCCCTGCTCCAGGGCTCTGGGCAGGTGCAAAACTGCTTGCTAGAGCCACACACCTCCTGCTGGTGGCAGGTGGCAGGTGGCAGCAGAGGACTTCCCACTGCTCTGAGCAGGTGCAAAATCACTTGCTAGAGCCCTGCACACCCCCACAGGTAGCAGCGGATGAGTCCTCCACTCTGGGAGGGCCCAGAACTGCTTGCTAGAGCCACACACCCCACGGGCAGCAGAGTAGATTCCTGCTCCAGGGCTCTGGGTGGGCATAGAACTGCTTGCTAGAGCCACACACCTCCTGCGGGCTGCGGGTGGCCACAGAGGATTTCCCCTGCTCTGGGCAGGCACAGAACTACTTGCTAGAGCCTCGCACACCCTGCGGGCGGTGGCAGAGGAGTCCTCCACTCTGGGAGGACCCAAAACTGCTTGCTAGAGCCATGCACCCCACAGGCGGCTGAGGAGATCTCTGCTCCAGGACTCTGGGTGGGCCCAGAACTGCTTGTTAGAGCCACGGGTGTCCTATGGGCAGTGGCAGAGGAGTCCTCCATTCCAGGCAGAACCCAAACAGCCTTCTAGAGATACGCACACCCCACGGGGGCCAGCAAAGGAGTTCTCTGTTCCAGGCACCTGTGCTGGGTGGGCCCAGAATTGCTTGCTAGAGCCACGAGTGCCCTGTAGGAGGCAGTGGAGGAGTCTAGCGCTCTGGGTGGGCCAAGAACTGTTTGTTAGAGCCATGTGTGTCCCACAGACGGAAGTGGAGGAGTTCCCCACTCCGGCTCCCAGGCTGGGAGGGAATAGATCGGCTTGCTAGTGCTGCACACACCAAACAGGCCACGGTGAAGGAGTCCTCCACTTCCCCCAGCTACTCTGGTGGGGCCGAACTAAGACTGATCTGGTTGCTTGCATACCCTACACTACCGCTGCTATTCCCCCACCCCCCGGCTGCTCCAGTGTGCTGAACTAGGACTGATCCGGCTACTGCC
>NW_003852420.1:3124315-3161078 GCF_000181295.1 Otolemur garnettii
TGGAAAATGTTCTTCTTAGCAAAGTATCACAGGAATGGAAGAAAAAGTATCCAATGTACACACACCTATTATGAAATTAATTTAAACCTTTTTATATGAAAGCTATAACCTAATGACAACCTAAGAATAAGAGGAGGGTGGAGGGAGGGGGAGAGGGTGGAGGGAGAGGGATTCGAGGGTTCGCTTCTGTGGTTCATCTTACAAGGGTACAAGTGAATCTTTTTATGAGTAGAATATGAATGTTTTAACACTATTACTAAGAAAGTTACATGAAGGCTATGTACCCCCAAAGTGCATCAATGTACACAGTTACCATTCAATTAAAAAAAAAAAAAGAATAGAAAAGAAAGCCCCAAAATAAACTCAGGCACACACAGTCAACTAGTTTTCTACAAGGCACCAACAAGACACAATGGAGAAAGGATAGTCTTTTCAATAAATGGTGTTGGATTTTTGAATAAATCTACTGGATATTCACATGTGGAAGAATGAAACTGGACCTTTACTTCATACACACAAATCAACTAAAATGGATTAAAGACCTAAGTTTAGGACTTGCAACAATAAAACTTTCAGAAGAAAACATAAGATAAAATCTTCATGGCTCGGCACCCATGGCTCACTGAGTAGGTTGCCAGCCACATACACCAACGCTGGTGGGTTGGAGCCCAGCATGAGCCTGGCAAGTACCTCTAGCCCCAGCTACTCAGGAGGCTGAGGCAGGAGAATTGCTTAAGCCCAAGAGTTTGAGGTTGCTGTGAACTGTGATGCTACAGGTCTCTACTGAGGGCGACATAGTGAGACTCTGTCTCAGGAAAAAAATAATCTTCATGACTTTAATTATAGGAATGATTTTATGGACAGAACAAGTCAACAGGAAAAAGTGAATAACTCAATTTAAGAATGGGCAAAGAATGTCAATAGGCATTTCTCAAAAAAATACATTAAAATGACCAATAAGGGCTCAGTGCCTATAGCACAGTGGTTATGGTGCCAGCCACATACACCGAGGCTGGCAGATTCAAACTCGACCCAGGCCAGCTATAATCAACAATGAAACCTGCAACAAAAAGTAGCTGGGCATTGTGGTGGGAGCTTGTAGTCCCAGCTACTGGGAGGCTGAGGCAAGAGAATTGCTTAAGTCCAGGAGTTTGATGTTGCTGTGAGCTGTGACATCACAGCACTCTACTCAGGGTGACATAATGAGACTCTGTCTCAAAAAAAAAAAAAAATGACCAATCGGTTTATGAAAAAGTGTTCAACATCACTAATAAGTAGGAAAGTGGAACTCAGAATTACAATGAGATATCACTTCATTCCTGTTAAAGTGGCTATAATCAAAAAGACAAGAGATGAACCTTTGTACACTATTACCGGGGAGAGTGGTGGAGCAATTATAGAAAACAGGTATGGGGGTTCCTCAAACATTAAACATAGAACTATCCTACAATCCAGCAACTCCTCTTCTTCACATATACCCCCAAAGTGAGTATCTTTATAGAACTTTGTAAAGATATGTGTACACCCACATTTACTGCAGCATTACTCACAGAGCCAAGACATGGAAACAATCTAAGTGTCTGCCAACAGAAGACTGGATAAAAAAACTGTAGCATAAATACACACACACACACAATATGGAATAGCTTTCAGCCTTAGAAAGATGGATGAACCTAGGGGACATTATGCCAAGTGAAATAAGCCAGGTACAGAAAGAAAAATACCATATGATCTGTTATATGTGGCATCCAAAAAATAAGGAAAGTTGAATACATAAAAACAGAGTAGAAAGGTGGTTACAGATGTGGAGAAAGGTAGGAAGGTGCTGATCAAAGAGTTCAAAGTTATAATTATATAAGATGAATCAGTCTAGAGATCTAAAGTACAGCATGTAGATTAGAGTTAATATTATTGTATTGTCCAGTGGAAATGTGCTATGAGGGTAGATTTAGGTGCCCTTACTACAAATGCAAAACTATATATGTATGGGAGACGACGGACATGTAAATTGATTTGACCATAATAATCATTTAAACATGTCATGTATATCAAAATCCAGTGTTGTATATGTGCAATACACAAAATAAAAGTAATTTTTGCTGAAAGAATTGCTTTATCTAAGGTCCACAAGAGGTTTGCAAACACCTGAACTAAGTGTACTTTTCAAACAGGGCAACCTAGGAGAATGGTTTCTGTGTTGGAGGCAGAGCAAGTGTGTCTTGAAATTTGGCTTATTGCAAGGGCCTCGTCCTTCAGTCTACACATTAAGGGTCCTCACCACTTTACTACGAATCAGATCTTTTCCAAAGGCAGTTGGCTCTAATTATGCACCAATTAACCTTCATTAAAATAGTTCTTGTGTAGTGGTGCACACAGAGTTTACTAAACAACCAGCCTGACAAACACTGTCATTTAAAATCCTTTCCAAACACATCACTTTCTCAGTTAAGAAGTCAGGTTGTGAAGAGTCCATATTCACAGACATTATTTAGGAAATCAGAGCAGAGAGGGGGCCAGTGCCTCTTCACACTCCTTAAGTGCATTCGTTACAGCAGAACGTGCTGCTAGAGATGCACCTGGAGGGCCTCGCCAGGAAGGACACTGGGTTGTGTGCTCATTTGCTCCAGGTGGGCAGTACAAGGGAATCAGATTACTGAAGTTGGTTTAATTTCTCAAGAAAAGTCTAGAAAATGAAAGGAGCCAAATCACCCAAATAAAGAAAGGAATTAACATTGATCTTTTACCTTTTTATATTAAGCTAAAAGTCACACATACATTATAAATTTAATAGAAAATACTAATGAATTAGGTATTTTAAATTATCCCTTTGACATCTCTATGATATTAGATCTATGTTTAAAAAGATCTATTTCCATTTGTTCAAGTTATTATTTAGTATATTCAACAAATTTTTTTTATATTGGGCCTGCACATTTGTACTAAGTGTTTCATATTTCTGTTACTTTTGTAACTAAAATCTTTTCTTTCAACATATTTAATTTTATATTAAAATATTTTAATGTGAAATCTATCATATAATAATGTACAGAATATGTACATGTTTTGATTGATTGATTGATTTTTATTTCAGGTTAATCTAAGGGTAAAAACAACCAGGTCACAATATTTGAATTTGTTAGGTAGAGTTCCTCTTGTAGAAGTGGCCCACACCCAAAAGGTGTGCCATATGCCCCTACATTGTGCCCATTAAGTGGGAGCACAGCAATCCCCCCTTCTTCCCTCATCCCCCTTTTTCATTCCTCCTGCCACCAACTTGAATTGAGTTTTTCTCCTTGTAGGTGTAAATTATCTACTGGCTTTGTATTAGTATTAGTACACTGGAAATTTGCTTTTCCATTCTTTTCCATTCTTAGACTTTGCTAAGAAGAATGTTCTTCAACTCCATCCAGGTTAATACAAAAGATATAAAGTCACCATCATTTTTAAAGGCTGAATGGTATTCCATGGTATACATATACCACAGCTTATTAATCCATTCCTGAGATGATTGGCATTTAGGTTGTTTCCACATCTTGATGATTGTAAATTGATCTATGGTAAACAATCTAGTGCAAATGTCTTCTGAATAAAAAATTTTTTTTCTTCTGGGTAGATATCTAGTTGTGGGATTGCAGGTTCAAATGAGAGGTCTAACTTGAGTTCTTTGAGGATTTTCCATATTTCTTTCTAAAGAGGCTGTATGAGTTTGGAGTCCCACTAAAAATACAAAAGTGTTCCCCTCTCTCCACATCCACACCAGCATCTGTAGCTTTGGGACTTGTATATATGTTTTTGAAAAATATACACATATTAGTATTTAACACCCAGCTTAATAAATAGAACATTAATAATCAATTTAAATCCCCAGGTTCTCTCTCTAATCATACTTGTTTTCCTTTCTCCATTCCAGAAGCATCCTCTAAATTTGTTCTAATTATTTTGTCATTATAATTAATTTCCTCACCTATATGTTGTCCAGCCCTAAATTGTGTAAGATTCTGCACATTTTTGGAATCATACTATCTTTCTGACATTCATTTCTGACATTTCTGACATTCATCCAGATGCATTTGTCATTCAATTTTGTTTTCACTTATATAAGCTATGCTGACATATGACTAACTCATAAAAAACCTAATTATACATTCTAATTACGTGGAACATTTGGACTCTGCAGCAGCAGGTTCCTGGGGTGGACCCAGGATTCCCGATCCTTGGTTTACTCACACATTCTCCTCATATTAAATTCAATCACATACCAAGGTAGGTGCTGCTACAAAGAGACTTCACATATGTAATTCAAATCCCTAATCAGTCCACTTCAAGTTGGGGAGATTATCACAGTGGTCCTTATTTGTTCAGATGAACCCTTAAATGAAGTTAGAGAGATTCAAAGCAGGAGATGGTCCCATGACAAGAAACCTCTAGTGGCCTCGAAAGCTGGGAGTGGCCCCCAGCCAATGGCCAACAAGAAAAGGAGGACCTTAGTCCCATGACTGCAAGGAGCTGAATTCCACACGAACTGGAAAGACAACTCCAAGTTCTTCCAGACAGAACCACTGTAGCCTAGCTAATACCTTGGCTTTAGCTTTATGAGACTGTGTGTGGAGAATTCAGCTAGGCTGAGCTTGGAACTCTGACCTGTAGAAAGTGTGAGATGATGGATGTTTTAAGCCACAAATCTGTGGCTATTGTTAATCAACAAAAGAAAACAAATATATGTTATTTCTGGAATTTTTTTACTACAGATAATGCTGCTCTAAACATTTTTGTGCATGGTTTCTGGTGCACATATTGAAGGCATACCCCTAGGAAGAGAATGGAACTGTGCAGTTCCATGAAGGGCACATAAAGTCAAATTACTTTCCAAAGTAATTTCAATTTATACTTCCACAAGCCGTCATGAGTTTCTTCTGCTTCACATTCTTCGTCAACATGGTATTGGCAGGATTTCAGTTTTTGCCAAACAAGTGACTATAAAAGAATATTCAATCATCAGTTTTAATTTGCAATTCTCTGAATTATTAATGATATGGAGCATTTTTTTCATGTTTTTACTTCATTTCTGTTTTTTCTCCTGTGAAATGCTTTTTCAAGGGACTTATTTGTACTGATTCACAGGAATGGTCAATAATTTCCTCACTTATCTGCTGAGCCAGTCTAAACCATGCCAGCTTTATAGATTCATGAGTGTGCTTTTGGGTCTCTGTTATGTGTCTATGATAGAATATTTGTTTATTCTTAGGTCAATATCAGATTGTATTACATATATACCTACTTTACCTACCACTTGCACTCCACAAATTTATGGCCATTTGGGGGCCTTTGCTCTTCCAGATACATTTTAGAATAAACTTGTCAAATTTATTTTTTAAATGGTATTTGATTTCAATTATAGTGAATCTATAAATCAATTTGGAAAGAAATGACACCGATAATGCTGAGAGTGAATCTTTCTACTTGTGAAAACAATATGTCAATGCATTTAGTTCTTTTTTAATTACATTTTTAAAGTTTGTATAATTATGTACATGAAGATTTTTATGCCTTTTGTGAAATATCTTATGTATCAAATACATTTATTGCTATTGTATCTTTTTATTGCATTTTTCTAATTTGGAAACCAAATTAATTTTTTTGTATATTGGTGTTGCATATGCAAAATTCACTAAAAAGTCTTACTAAATTGAATAATTTTCTAGTAGAAAATTTTCTTTGAGACCATCACATTATGGAAAGACCATGAAAATTTGGTTTCATCTTTTATAGTTTTTCTACCTTTGTTTTTGTGCTTGTTTTGTTTTGACTTATTACACCAGGATCTCTGGATCATGGCAGCTAGAAACATTAGAAGCCATGCGATGGTTAGTTGTATGTATCCATTTATGTGAGCCACAATGCCTACATATTTGTTAAAATGTTATTCTAGATGTTTCCATGGGAGTGTTTTGGGATGAGGTAAATACTTAAATGGATGAACTTTGAGTAAAGCAGATTGCCATCCATAATGCAAGTGGGCTTCATCCAGCTTTTCACTAGCAAAGAGGCACTCTGCCATGAAGTGATCATTAGACTGGAATGCAATCTGCCAGCCCACCCTGCGGATTTTGGACTTACCCTTCATAAATCTTTGCTTTATTTATATACACATATACACACATTCTTCTGGCTCTTTATTATTATAATAATTACAAAATATTTGAGTCTTTTTATTTTATTAATAAAAATCCTTCATCCAGTTAAGGAAGTCTTCCTCACTCCTCTATTCCTATTTTGTCAAGAAGATTTTTGGTTAGATTTGGTAATGAATGGTTGCTGTATTTTTTAATTTTTAAAAATCCATTGCAGTGATCATACACCTGTTAAATTTTTCTTTTTTGAATCTGCCAGTATGGAATTTATACCACGTAATAATCTCACATATAAGTAATAAACTCAATTTGGTCAAGATGTATTATGTACTATGCTTTGTCATACACTGCTGGATTCTATTTTTATTAACTTTGAGTGGGAGGAAAACGGTTTGCATATATGTCTATGAGGGGATTGACCTGTGATTTCCATTTATCCTTATAATAGTATGAAAACTTTATTAGCTTTAAGATAGGAGGATAGAAGTTTTAAAGTAGCTTCTTTTTCAAGTCTCTGAATTTTCTTATGTTTAGAATGACCTATTCCTAAGAATGATTGATACAACTATTTATTGAGATATAAATGAGATGAGAATAAGGAAACACAGATAATTCTATTTCCTGGAAACATTCATATTTCTTGCAATTTAATTTCAGTTCTACTATATTTCCCAGTACATGGAGACACATTTCTCTGTAATCACTTTTATTATTTTATTCTCTGTATCTTTAAAAATGCAAGTTTTGTAGATGTGGAAAAAAGGAACTACTTCTACACTGCTGGTGTAAATGCAAACTAATACATTCCTTTTGGAAAGATGTTTGGAGATCACTTAGGGATCTAAAAATAGACCTGCCATTCAATCCTTCAATTCTTCTACTAGGTATATATCCAGAAGACCAAAAATCACTTCATAACAAAGATATTTGTACCAGAAGGTTTATTGCAGCCCAATTCATAATTGCTAAGTCATGGAAGAAGCCCAAATGCCCATCAACCAATGAATGGATCAATAAATTGTGGTATATGTACACCATGGAATATTATGCAGCCTTAAAGAAAGATGGAGACTTTACCTCTTTCATGTTTACATGGATGGACCTGGAACATATTCTTCTTAGCAAAGTATTTCAAGAATGGAAGAAAAAGTATCCAATTTACTCAGCCCTACTATGAAACTAATTTATAGCTTTCATATAAAAGCTATAACCCAATTATAGCCCAAGAGGAAGGGGAAAGGGGAGAGGGAGGGGAGCAGAGGGGGTAGGATGGGTGGATGGAGGGTAATTGTGGGACCACACTTACAGCGCATCTTATAAGAGTACATGTGAAACTTACTAAATGTAGAATATAAATGTCTTAACACAATAACTTAGAAAATGCCATGAAGGCTATGTTAACTAGTTTGATGAAAATATTTCCAATTGTATATAAAACCAGCACATTGCACCCCATGATTGCATTAATGTACACAGCAATGATTTAATAAAAAAATCATTGAAAAAAGAAAGAAAAGAAAATGTCAAATCCCTCAAAAATGACAGAGTATCACAATAAAAGGAAAAGAAATGCTAGATCTTTGCTAGTTAACAAACATTTCCAAAAGGGGAAAGAAAAACCCAAAAGATAATCACAATAAAATATAAAGGTGACCCTCATCATCACAAACTCCTGATTTCAAAGTAACTTTGAATGGCTGCATAACATTCAGCACTGAAAAATCTGTAGATTCCAAATTCTAAACTGTTTATAATGTCACTGCTTACCAATAAATAACAAAGCAGGAAAAAAATAAAAAATAATAAAAATACAAGCTTTGAGCCCTTAATATTGTGTATCTAGGACTTTCTTCTTCACATACCCTATTAGAGGGCTGTCAATTCTTATATTCTTTTTAAAGAAATGGGAATTGACAATACTGATTTTACATGGTACATTTGATTTCTTTTTATTCATTCCTGTTCAATTCTTTATTACTTACTACCTCTTGTTATTTTAGATGTATAATACTTCATTTTGATTTGGATAGCTTTATTTTGGGTTTTTGTTGTTTTTTCTAAAGTTGAAATCTTAGCCCATTCATTTTCATCCTTCTTATTTTTCTGGCATAAGACTTTGAGACTATTATTTGCCCTCTAAGAACCATCACCTATGTTGCATGAATTTTAATGAGTAGCAGTTTTATTATTATTTAATATTAATAAATTGTTAAATACCAGTAAAATTCCTTGTCATAGTCTGTGCTAACATGCAAATGCTCCAGATGGAATTATCCCATGTTCTGCTTTTATGATGTTGTGTTGTGCTTCTGTTTTAAGGTTTTATCTTCCATCTAAAACTAGAAACAGGACTCAACGCTCCCAGAACACTGAGGAAATCTCTGATTTGTCCTACAGCCACTGACCCTACAGCCATGGATAATGACTTAGCTTTTTTCTCCATTTTTTTCTAAGCACATTGATCTCCCTAACTTCCATAGGTGCACCTCACAGCCACCAGATACTGGACTAAGAAGATGCCCATCTTACCACCACCATTCTATCTCACTTTATTTTGTTAACAGTATGCTTTGACTTAAAAGTCTACTTGGGTGATGGGTACACTAAAAGCCCTGACTTAGTGTTATAAAAGGTATTCATGTGACAAAATTATTTGTACCTTCTTAATATTTTGAATTATTTTTAAAGTCTTTGAATTCTGTCTCTATGCACATTAAAAAAAAAAAACATTTATTTCATTCCTGAAATTTTGGTCCAAAAATAATGTCTTCTGGAGAAAGTGGAAAGGACCTTGCTGTAGGAAACAACAAACCCCCTCACTCCTCCCTCTTTTCTAGGTCTGCCTGACAGGGGTTTAACAGATTTTCTGTGAGAACATCAAAGGCTGTAGAGAGCTGACACAAAGTCTCATAATGCCTTTTAAATCCTTTTTCTTTCTTTTCAAACCTGCAATATGTGAGTATTCATTATATGCAACTTGTATTCATATTTCTGCTGTTCAAGCAGAAAAAAGTCTTTCATCAACTTGAAGTTATTTAAATATTTTCTCATCCTCTATAGATTAGAGTGAAAAGCCATTTAGAAGACTGAAAAAATTTCTCCTGATACATAGACTTAGAAAGCAAATTATTTTGACTAAAGCAATCAAAACACAATTGTAGAAAACTAAACCTGAAAAGGGAAAAATTATTAGGAAAATACAGGTTTTTTGTGAACTCATTGACCTATTAGTCTGAGGAGGGTCTAGAACTGAGTGTTGGAAACTATTGGCTGTTAAGACTTGCACATCATTTTAAATCTCAATTATAAATTCTCAAGAGAGAGAAAATCTACTCGGCATGACTTGAGATAGATGTCCACTCCTCTAATTAATCATGGCAATAGGGTGAGGACACAGCAGATATTGAGAGGATTTTGGAGATTAGTTGCTATATGTGGGACCCACAATTCTTGGAAGGAAGAAACTAGCTCTTCCATGAGGAAGATAATTGGTTCTGCATTAAAATCTTATGAATTTCTGTCAGTAATTAGAGGGAAAGAAAAGCTTAAAATAATTGGAGATAATATTTATGTAATTTTATAGCAGCAAATGAAAAGTTAAGTAATCCGTCTGTCTTTAGAAAAGAAAGAAAAGAAAAGGCCAGGTACAGTGGCTCATGCCTGTAATCCTAGCACTCAGAGAGGCTGAGGAAGGTGGATTGCTTGAGCTCACAAGTTTGAGACCAGCCTGAGCAAGAGTGATCCCTTATCTCTACAAAAAATAGAAAAACTAGCCAGGTGTCATGGCAGTCACCTGTAGTCCCAGCTACTCCTGAGCCTGAGGCAAGAGGATCACTTGAGCCCAAGAGATTGAAGTTGCTATGATAAGGACACAGCACCCTACCAAGGGTGACAGAGTAAAGAAAGAGAGACAAGAAAGAAGGAAAAAGAAAAAAAGAAGCAAACAAAGAACAGTTGATACAAAACTAATTAAATATAATAAAAATATGCTGAGATAAAGATACAATCTTAGAAAAACTAAAGATTCTAACACACATGATGAAAGTCTTAAATGTAAAGAAAAACATCTGAATATCACAAGTACTCAAGAGAAAAAATTCAAACGTGAAAAAAGTCATATGTAAATAAGTGAATTAGTCTGACCTCTGATTTCTTCTGTGAAATTTAGATGGCAGAACTACTTCCAGAACTACTCAGAAAAGCATTTAAGGGTTTTAAGTAGAAATTTTGAGATTCCCATCATTTGAAACAAACCTAGTTTTCTTTCATGTGTATAAACCAAAGAAAGATATTTTCTTCCTTCCTAGTAGAAATCATGTGTTTCTTCAGCTATATAATTCCCTTCTCTCCTCACCTGGCAACTCTCTTTTTGTTCATCATCCTTTAGAAGATCAACTTGATGGCAGTTTCTTCCCAGAGCCCTGAGAATGTTAGGTAGCTAGCTACATATGAGCAGAGTGGATGATGAATGTGGGTAGGCTATTTCAGAGATCTGAGTCAGGCTGACTGGGCTATTATGGGAATGAGGCTGATTAAGACCCTGCAGGTGGGTTATTACTAAGACTTTGCCAGTGGGTTATTTTAAAGACCTTTCAGGTGTGCTGTTTTGAGAACAGAGTTAATTAAGACCTTGGGAGATAAGAAGCAGTTGGTTACTCCTCAAAATTGCATATAAAACCTGAGGCTGTGCTTTCCACAGTGCCTGCAGTCACTAGGATGGGACCTGGTTTGCTGTGCAGGTCATTAATAAATACTTTCTTTTTCTTACTACAACCTTACTTGTTTTCTTCAATTATTTTAGCAGCTGCTTTGAGCCACCCTACCACACTAACAAAACTAAAGCCTATTGTCATTTTATTTTCTGTTTCAGATACCAAAATCATTTTCTTTCATAGCACACATTTTATAGTTTGCACCTATATATTTAGAGGTGTTCATTGTTAAATATCAGTGTTCCACATTATATTGTCAGACTCAGGAGAGTCACTGTTTCTATTTTGTTCACCACTGTACACATGGTGCATAAGGTAGACTCTGGTAAGACGCAGTTAATAAATGCAGTGGGAAGGGAAGGAAGAGATGGGAGTTGTATACCTTACTTGAATTGCTGGTGAAAAGCCAAGTAGAGAAAGATAAGTGCAGCAGAAGCCAGTAGGGTAGACTGCAGGGCACAGGAGGATTTGATAAGGGAACTCCTGAGATTGATCTTAGACAGGCTCATTCACAACTGTGTGTGACTGTGCAGAGTGGAAGGAAAGATGGATGGAGGCATTTGTAAACTCATGGAAGCATCAGCCTTAAAAGGAACTATCTCTAACAAACAACAACTTCCTCAAAGTAGGAACTTGTCTCCTGTTTTCTTTGTAATGGAGAAGATTTCACCATCCATGTGCTCAGTTCTGGACTTTGCTCTCCACACTACAACATGACTCTGTCTGTTAAGGACCCCGTTGTTTGTTGAGGTCAAAGGGTAGAGTGGGTGTGGTTATTAAAATCACAGGATATTGACATTTGAGAGCAGGGAGATCATGCCTTCATACCATGCAGTTCAGGAAGGTTAGGCAACAGCACAGTTGGCACCCTCAGTCTCCAGATGTCTCAGCCTGGACACTACTAGGGCAGGGCTCTCTCTCTCTCTCTCTCCTCTCTCTCTCTCTCTCAGTGCTGATTGATACATACTCCTTCTGCTCCCTCAGCTCAAGACTTACCTCAACTTTCAGCAAACCGATGACTCATCTTACACCTTACCCCCCAACTCAGCCAAGCCTCCTCTCACTGGGCTTTTCCTGGATTTTTTATTCCTCAGAACTTACAAATCTTTATCTCTCCCTTGAAAATGTTAGCATGCCATGATCACAAATTCAGTGATTATTATTCACATTAAAGTTTTTAATATTTTAGCACTTGCTTATTTTTTATCCATGAATGGTACATGTAGAATGTAAAAAAGAATAGAACAAGGCAAGTAGACATATCAGAAGCTATATTATCATTCAGTGAGTAAATAATTATACATAATAAATCAGTGCTTTAAATATTATTGTTTAAATCATTTACATGCATTCTTATTTTTTGTCACTTTCATTCATAAATTTTTAAGAGTTTTGTTAAAATCCCCAGTGTTTCCATATTTGTTCATTTTTACTTGTAATTCTGCAAAATTTACTTTGATTAGCTTTAAGGCTATACTGTTGCGTACCTATGAGTCCATGATTGGCAAAATTTCCAATTGGTTTGTCCTTTTTTCATAACTATAGGGTATGCCTATTTAGCCTAGTAATGTCTGAAATTTTATTTTTACAGATATTATGTTTCTTATGCAGATTTTCACCAAGTATTTATTTTGTTTTCTATGCCTTTATATTGAATCTTTCTATGTGGTTATTGAGGGTACTTTTTGTTTCTTTTATAAAAAGCAACGTATTTAAAATTCAACTTCATAAACCCTGATTGTTAATAGGCAAGTTTAATCAATTTACATTTCCTGTGAGTCTAGTGGGGTTTATATCTCTCACTTTATTTTTAGTTGTATGATTGTGCTTTTTGTATGATTGTGCTTTTTCTTTATTACTGTTCTTCTCTTTCCCTGCTTTTGTTTGCTTGGTAAAATTTTCTATTTCCCTTTTTACATTTACTTGGCAATAAGTCGTTTTGCTTGCTTGTTTGTTTTTGGTTTTGCAGCTGCCTCTCCTGGCAAATGGTCCTACCCTGGAGCCAAGTTCTATCTCCAGCAGCCATACTGGGAACATGAAAAGCCAGACTCACATAGGTGGCCAGGTGACCATAGCCACTGATCACACAGATATATCTATGTGTCCATGTTGCTACTGTTCTCTGGCTTCTGCTCAGTAAGAACTCTAGCCTCAAGAAAGAATAGGCAGAAGAATTTTACCTAAACATCATACACACCATCCACCCAAGCCTCTCCATCTCCTGTGAAACAGTGATATCCCCTTTACCTGGAGTAACCAAAATCTTAGAACTACATCCTACTTCTTATTCAAAGTATAGGAAAGTGTTACCTCTTTCTCTGTTCATCAATTTGTTTTTCTATTCTGTGGAAATAATTGTCTTCGATTGAGTGAAGCCATGTCTCTTCTTATATAGATAGTTTTTCCTCTTGCTGTGTGATTGAAACAGAGATGCCACCTTGACCTGAAAATTCTGTGTTTTCTTTCTAACTCAATGATTATGTCCCAGACATTGCCCTCTCTCTTTCTCTCTCTCAAGCCAACCCTTTTGATTCTCAAAAGACTGTTTTGGAAGTCAGAAAGCTGAACATTGACTGTTTCTTCCTTTCATTTTCTCTCTAATGATCTTTATCCTCAAAGCAATGTAGATGCTCTGAGAAGGGGAAAGGTTATAACAGAAAGGAAACAATAAAAAGTAAATGTTCAAATGACTATTTTGAGATATTTTCTATACATGTTCTTAATGGGGCATATGCTGCAAAGCCTGTGTTGTGTATAGAATTAAAAATAACTATCCTAAAAACAATGACCAAAGACAGAATAATGTGGTTTATTGACATCCTCTGGTATCTTCTAGTCCCTCTGCTGTGTCAGTTCAGGAAACTTAGAAAGATAAAGAGAAGAATAGGGCATTTTTTAGGTCCTGCTATCTCTGGGCAGGGTGGAAGAAACTTTTCCATAATGAGAGAAGGAGGAAATGATAGAAGCAGATCTATGCCATGGAGACTGTGAATGCAGGATTGGTTCTTGGTTTGGGTGGGGTTAGACAAAAAATGATACCTGAGTAACAAGATGAGGAGAGTAAATGACTTTGAAGAGGATATCCTGGCACTTTAGAATACATACCTGCTGAACTGGCCACTGTGCTCACATCCAAGATCTGCTCACTCTTCATTCTCTTTGGTCTGACCTGTGAAACCCTTTTCTCTTCCACGACATGCAAAATGCTCCAGTGAAGCAGATTCCACATTAAATGTCTGTGAAACTATTCACACACAGTAACACAGTATGACACACAGGGATGAGCTGAGCTCATGGATCACTCACACCTGTGGACTTGACTAAAAAATACTGTCTTGATATACAATGTGTTTGTATATACACACATACACACATACACATGAAATAAAAAGTATGATGACTCAGCACCCCTAGCTTAGTGGTTAGGGCGCCAGCCACATACACAGGGGGTAGCAGGTTATAAACCAATATGGGCCTGCTAAACAACAATGACAACTACAACAAAAAAATAACCGGGCATTGTGGCAGGGCCTATAGTCCCAGCTACATGGGAGGCTGAGACAAGAGAATCACTTAAGCTCAAGAGTTTGAGGTTGCTGTGAGCTGTGATCCCATGGCACTCTACTGAGGGCAACATAGTAAGACTATGTCTCAATAATAATAATAATAATAAGTATGACAACTAAATTCACAAATTCATCCTAGAAAAAGTGCTACATACCTCATTCCTGACTGTCATTATAGTCACCTTCAAAGCACTCCCCTGGGGAATCTAGGGACCCAGTGCTTAGTCCATTCTTAAAAGCAATTTTAGAATGCTTTTTCTAGCCTGGTCATGAGAGCTGTCATTGTATTACCCTTGATGTCCTGGATGCTATCAAAAGGTCTCCCTTTCAATATTTCCTTTACCTTTGGGTAAAGAGAAATGTCAGCATGGGCCAGATCAGGTGATTAGGGAGGGTGTTCCAATACATTTATTTTTACTGGCTAAAAACTCCTCACAGACAATGCCATGTGAGCTGGTGCAGTAGTGGTGTAAGAGGCATACCTTTCTCATGCCAAGATTTTCAGTTAGGATTTTCCTAACTGTACCTCTATCAACATTTACTTGGCCTGCAATGCTTCTCACAGACAGCTGACAATTTTAACACATAATTTGTTGAATTATTGCAGTGTTTTCATCATTTGTGCTCATTACTGGCCACCCTGACTTCTCTTCATCAGTGACACTTTCTCTCCCTTCAGAAAAATGTTTAATCCATTCTTACACTGCTGTTTTCTTCATGGCATTATCCCCATAAATTTGTACTAATGCATCCCTGATTTAACTTCTGCTTTTGCCAAGTTTAACAAGAAATTTACTGTTTGTTCATTGCTCTAACTCAAGCTCCTACATTGTTGTGATGGCACACAAAAACACACAACAACAACAATGAACACCATTCAGCAAGACAGTGCCACACATAACATGAACACACTTTAAGACACCACTCTACCAAGGTTATGAAATCATACCAAGTTGTTTGCATGGTGCTGCCAATGTAAATACACATTGAGCAAACTTAATTGTCATGCTTCATATGTACACATACATATATAAAATACTGCATATACATATTAAAGCAACATCACTGATGTATACTTTTAAAGTATTCTGGAAGTAGGCATAACAAAAATTAAAGCAAAGCATGAACAGAACTATTTTGTATTTTAAAATTATCTTTGATGAATAATGTGATGGTCAGTTTTACAGGTCAGCAAGGCCAGGCTGTACTCCCCAGTCATTCAATCCAACAGCTGTCTAGGTTTTGCTGAGAAAGTATATTATAGACATGACTAAGATCTGCAGGCAGTTGACTTTATGTAAAGAAAATTATTCTCCGTAATTTGAGTGAGCCTCACTTGATCATTTCCATCAGTACAAGAGCCTTAAGAGCAGAACTAAAAGAAGAAAGATGCTTCCCTGAGCTCCCTGTGGTCTGCAACTTCAGCTTGTGTCCAGAAATTCTTACCTGCCCTTCTTGATGGCCAGCTTGGATTTCAGAGTTGCTTCAGTAGTTCTTGGCAGTAAGCTAATTCCTTTCAATAAATCTCTTGTTGGGGTGGGTGGGGGGAGAGATAGACCTAGTTCTGTTTCTCTTGTGAAACTTTGACTAATACAGATTTTTATACTGGACATGGTCCTAAAAGTATTAAGAGTGAATTTTCTAAATTGATTTTGACTTTTCTGGAATTGGCTCTCTAGTTCAATTAGATTTAAAAGGTACAGAGGGCACTGACAATCCATAGCATGATATGGCAATAGAGATGACCAAAATGTCACCACTGGATACTCCTTATCAAATACTTATAAAAGGAAAAGTTCTGGAAGGCCATGTATTTGATACTGTATGACATTTTTATCAAACTAAAGAGTATAATGAGATTGGTTGACTATACTAAAGAAAGTATGAGGAGATGTGCTCAACACTTCAAATTGCCAGCTAGCTATTGCCCTGAATAAATAGTCTATGTCTGTCCTGGATAAAAATATCTATCTCCTGTGGTCACAAGGTTAAGATTTCTGAGAACCAAGCCCAGAGTCTCATCCTGATAATGGCTGAATAATAATTCGAATTAAATTCTCAATCTTATAAGTGTCTTCTGTTCTAGTGAGGGCATTGATTAAGAAGAAATGGGATCAAAAAATTGAAATAGAGATATATGGGAAAATGCTAGGGAAGTGGGGGTCACTGAGCCCCTAAATTATGCTGAGTCTTCTTGGCCAGTAGAAGAGATTATTCTGCTTCTCTGAGAGAGTTACCATCGCTGTGCCTGAAGAGCTTGTAATAGCCTCTCCTGAAATAGCTTCCCTGAAATACCCTGTTGATCTACACCAAGACTCACCATGCTTCTTCACTTGTGCACCAGTAACTAGACTAAAGTCCCAGCACATCCCAGGGGACAAGATACAAACTATGACTCAAGAAAAAGTGCACCATGCACTGAAAAAACAGCATGATGGTTCCAAATTAACAAACAGGGGGGAGGGAGAAGGGAAGGAGGAATGGGTAGAGGGAGGGGGTTTGGAGGGATCACTTCTGAGGTTTATCTTATAGGGGTACAAGTGAATCTTTCTAAGAGTAGAATGTGAACGTTTTAAAACAATAACTGAGAAAATGACATGAAGGCTTTGTTGACCAGTTTGATGGAAGTATTTCGGATTGCATGTAAAAACCCCACACTGTACCCCAGAAGTGCATTAATGTACATAGTTACCATTCAATTAAAAAAAAAAAAAGACAGAAAAGAAAAACAAATTAACAAACAGAAATTGGGTAATATGTGTGTAAATGGACATTGAGCATGTTGAATAATGGTGGAGGAATATAAAATTGGGTCAGGCTGGGTTTATTGATATGGGCCCAATAGGCAGAGACTCTGCTAGTTAATCATGGATGTCTCTAGAAAAGAAAGAGATAGAAAATCTACTAAATTCTTTCCTAATATGTACAAGTGGAGGAGTTCTATCCATGTCTGTTCTATCAAACAGAAGTCTAATGTGAATTATGAAAACAGAGTCATGTTCCCTCAATCAGCTCTAAGATTTGAGCCAATTTACAGGCCCATAACCCCTGGATGAAGGGGACATCCTATTCCTTTGAAGAAAAGCCCTACTCCACTGCCAGAAATATATACATTTTTACTGAAATAGATACTTACACTGGGCATGGATTTACTTTCCCTGAACACAGTATTTATGCCAAAACCATGGACTTATAGATTGTCTTATTCCCCACCACAGTGTTCCACATATCATTGCTTCTGATCAAGAAATGCACTTTGCAGCAAATGAAATGCAGCAATGAGCCCAGGCTCATGAAATTCACCTTGGTCTGCATAATCCTGAAGCAGCTGGCTCGGATGAATAGTGAAATGGCCTTTTGAAGATAGAGCCTCAGGGAGTGGCAGTACTTTGCAGGGCTAGACCATGTCCAAGTTAGCATTAAATACATGGTGCCAGGATTCATGGGTCCAGGAATCAAGGAGAGGAAATTCAAGCAGCACCATTCACCATTACCACTAATGATACACTAGCAAAATTTTTTCCTCCTTCTCTCATGATTTTATGCTCTGCTAGTCTGGAAGTATTAGTTCCAAGGGAGGAACTCTTCCACCAGGAGACACAATGATTTAATTGAAATAAAGTCAAGATTATCATTCAGGTGTTACCGTACTGATTGATCTTGATTACCAATTGGATTGCTAAAATAAAATGGAAGTCAGAAAGAAGATGTTTGGAATGCAGAAGATCCCTTAAAGTATATCTTATCCTACCATGCTCTGTGATTAAAGTCAATGGAAAACAACAACAACCCAATTAAAGCAGCACTGTTAATGACCCACACCCTTCAGAATGAAGGTTTGTATTACAGCCCCGGGCAAAGAACCTGACTAGCTAAGGTGCTTGCTGAGGTCAAAGGGATTGAGGGAGGGTGGATGGTGGGATGACACCAATGGTGCATAAAGCAAGGGTACATGTTGGATCTATTAGTTTAGAGTATAAATATCTTAACACAATAACTAAGTAAACAAGATGATATTAAGATTAGGATTAGGATATAAGCATTCCTAATTCTATGTGAAATCAGCACATTGTACCCCATAAATGCATTAATGTATACATAATCTATACGTTTACAATGTAATAAAAAAATTAAAACAATTAAAAAAATAAAAAGATACTTGTAAATACTAGCTATGTAGCTCAAACCACGTGACCAATTGCACAAAGACTTTAATAGTTTTGAGTATTTTTCCTTATTTGTTATGCGCATGTCTGTTATGTGTACGTACAACAAAATTGTTTCTTTCCTCTCTTATCCTATATCATAAAACATAACATGTATTAACAGTTAAGTACATCATTTTATATAAGTCACAGAATCTCACAGAGAAGAATGAACACTCAAGGACTTTTCATCCTACTCTTAGAGAAAAGTTTAGAGAATTTTCAGTTATGTGCAAGGTAGTTGCATTATGTTAGATGGAAGTATGGTTTTGTTATTGTCTTTATTGGAATACTAAATATAATTTAAGAAGATGCATGTGGGGACCAGGTTGACGAGGAAGGTTAGGTTTATATACAACTTATTAACCTATGGTCTCTAGTTATTCAGTCAAATTAGCTAAATTTTGATCTAGGTAAAAAGTAAATCTAACTCTCCTGGACTAATACAGATTGGAAGAGAAAAAAGAAAACCCAACACCAAACTTTTCATTTTTCTTTCTATAAAAGCAATAGTTTTCCAGTAATAGTTAGATGTTTTATATGTACATAGCCCTTTCTTTAATATTCATAACTTGTGAGAATGAGTAATGGGAATCCAGGAGGTAAATGACTAACTATGAGTCTTTTAATTAGTAATTTCAAGGTCAAAATTTAAACCCAAGTTGCCTGACACCAAAACCCAACCTTTTTCCCCTGAGAATATGGACTCCCCCATTTTAACTATGGAATCCATAAACAGCCACAAGGTGTAGTTCTCTGCAAACTGCCCCAACCTGTGGTCCAGTCTTCTCATTCATAATCCTTATCTTAGTTACAGAAAATGAAATTATTTTTAAAGTGATTTTATTAATACTCTTAGGACATTTTTTTAATTGTCAGTTTTATATTTAAACTGTTGCCAAAGGCACCGTGTGTTTTTTATTTAATTTTTCAGTTATGCATGTATGTATGTATGTATTTTTGTTTTTTGAGACAAGGTCTCACTCTGTTTCCCTCAGTAGAGTCATAGCTCACAGCAATCTCAAACTCCTGAGCTCAAGCAATCTTCTTGCCTCAGCCTCCCGAGCAGCTGAGACTAAAGGTACCCACCACAAATGCCTGTCTAGTTTTTCTATTTTTAGTACAGACAGGATCTTGCTCTTGTTCAGGCTGGTCTTGAACTCCTAAGCTTAGGGAATCCACCCCCATCGGCCTCCTAGATTACTTAGATTAAAGGTGTGAGCCACTTCACCTGGCCAAGAAATGTTTCTTTTTATTTTGTTTATCTATTTTATATTTGAACACTTGCTGAAGGGAGCTTGCATATTTTAAAGGAAAAAGGAGAATTGAAGCCTTAGTCTATGCAACCCATTCCTTGGTTGCATACTAGGGCAAGTCACTTAAGTTCGTTAAGCCTCAGTTTTACTTCTCAAGCACTGAAAAATAATAACAATGACAAAGTGGTAATTTGTAAATTGCTTACAAGATTTTTGTGAAGATTCTTTTGGATATCAAGTGAAGTTAGTGCATGAATTTAAGAATTGAGCTCAATATTGTCTTTTCTCATGACTTACACTGTAGATTTTGTGATGGTAAATTCTACATCTTGCTAACTTTTGTAGAATATATAGCACAGTACCTTGTGTAAAATATTTACACAATAAGTATGGGTCAATTTGGGAGAACAGTAGATACTAGATCACTATCAGGTTATGTACTCCATAATATTGGTGGTTACATCTGGATTTCTCAGTCCCATATCTCCAGTCTCCACTATTAGCCTGACATACAATAAAAATAAATGAATGACAATTGAAATGACATAATGGCATAGTTAATTAGTAGCTTAATTTCCAGGGCCTTTCACTGACAGACATTGGGGCAGTAACTTGCCTACCCTGTGTTCAACTTCCCATCTCCTCCCATTCCCGAAATGTGCTAAGACATTCATTCCTCATCCAAATATTCAAGAGTTATGCTTCCAAGTTAAATCAATAACTTTCAAAGGGAAGAAGCAGGAAATAACACAGGCTTGTATCAGATTAATTTGAGGGTAGTGTTTCTTTTCTTTCCTTTCTTTATGTTTTAATATAAACACCCATGACTTTTGGAAGAATTGGGTAAGATTCCCCCTTCCCACCAATAATTGCCTAATGAGCCATGGCACTCTCTCTGCCAAGGTTTCTTGGAGAACATAAGTTAGAAAATCACTGGCCCAGAAGACTCAGTTTCAGGCCATGAATCCAGACTGCTGAAGTACTTCTGGGACAGAAAAGGATCCAACAGGAGCCTGAGATGGTGAGGTTTCCCTTTGTAGAAAACCCCAGAGTGGTCCTGGGAAATGTTCACTATCCAGTGTCCAGCTTTGCCAAACAGAAGTGGCAGGGTCCTCTTCCTTCGTGCTAACACAATAGACCCCATGTAAAACTGCTGCTATGTAACAAAGGAGGTCTCTGAACCTACTCTCTAAATGCCTATCCCTGATGGCTGAAGGCACCAAAAACTAGACGCAGCATCTTCTGGCTTTAACTTCAGACTCTTGGCAATGGACCCCAGGACGCCTCCAGCAATACTGCCATCTACCCCTTGCAGCCACTCATGGCAATCAGATTCTCTCTGAACTTGAATTTTCTCATCAATATAAAGATGGGAGGTACCAGACAGATAAATCATAGACCATTATTATGTGAAGGCTCTAATGTTAGCCCAAGAAAATTCTGCGGAGGTATTTTCCAGCATATTTACTTTATTTGGGAGTGCGGTAGGTTGGGGCCAAGGATAGAAGTACAAAGCTATTCTTTTGTCTGACTCCAGAGGGCACCAGCTTCTTGGGTAAAGGGAAGTCAATGAGACAAACAGGACCCTGGGAATGCTGCCACCCCGGCTTCTGAAACCCTAGGGTACAGAGACAGAGCCAACAAAATGGACTTTTTAAAAGAAACATAAAAGCCTCAGAAACCATACCTCAACTCTAAAGGAATTATGGCTCCCAGGAGAGTCCCAGAACATGAACATGAAAATCATTGGTGTAATGATAGTACTCAATGGGTTTTATTTAGATTTTTCCTGGACAGTTTTTTGGTGAATGCAAACTTATTTTTAACTAGCACACATACATGGCATCCTCTTTCTTGATGACAGGACTTTCATTTTTCCAAAATGTGCCTGGCAAGTCCCAGAGCCAGAGTAACAAGATTGGGAGGCCTGAAGTTCCATGACGCATTACAAGTGACAGCCAAAGCTGGTCTGGTTTCCAGGTCCCTCTGCTTCCATAAGGATATGTTGCATTAGCACTCGGAGTTTCTTACCTCCTAGCAAATCTGCATCATTACGTTATTTTTCCATTTCATTAGTGGGAGGAATGGAAGGAAGGAAGGTAACTTAATAGTAGAGGATTCAGAGAATTCTAACAGAATTGCCAGCTTTGATTTTATTTTTCTCTCTCTCTCAGTGGCTCTAAGCTCAGTGCTTGCAGCAAAAGGCTTTGAAATTCTTGAACCTAGGAAGTTGAGGTTTCCAAAGGAACGAATATGCATGGCACACATAATCTACAATTTATTAGTCTGCTTCAGTGGTGATTACTGAAATTTGATTGTAATGCTTAGTGGCGTTAACATCCTCTCCACATCTCCCCAACAACATTTATGGTCAGTAATAATGTTAGTTCAGTGCTTGAGCTATGCTCTGCAGAATGAATCTGCTAGAGCTCATCTTGCCTCATTACTTCTAACAGGGCTCCTGTAGTCATGCCACACTCCAGCGACATGCCAGACAGAGCGACATCTTTTAACTATTATCTCTGACATATTTCATTTGAAATGCTAGCCTTTCAATTAGTGCTGTGCACGAAGCAGTGACACACTCTGGAGGGAGCGTGCATCTCCAGATGAGCGCGGTGATAGGAGGATGTCACAACAGCACAGGAGGGCTAGAGGAGGCTTTGGTGAATAAGTCCACGGAAGCCTCTTGGAAGTTGTTTCCTCAGCCCAGGTGTACACTGCTGGTGCCCGATCCCAAGGGCTGCCTCCTGCCACTGTGGCCATTGCAGCTCCCCAGAGTGCAGCCCCCACAGGAGCCCATAGAAACTCCAAGGTGTAATGTGTGCTCCAGAGGCCCCCTGCAGAAGCAAGCTGAGGTTGGTTGGGTTTTCACTTGAAATCACAGCCTTGTTTGGCTTCCTCCCTTTCCCTTTCCTGCTTCCCACAATGCCTGACTGGCCTTGTTGGGGTATCATTCCTCAATGAATCGCTTGCCCAGAATGCTTGGCTCAGGGTTTGCTTTTGGGAAAACACAATCTCAGATGCATCAGGCAGGCTTTTGAATCGCCAGCTGTGTATAAGCTTCATGATCATTCTACTTCCAAATTTGCTCTGCAAATCTTTCCCAAGCATCTGTCTCCCTTCTCCACCTCTACTCAAGGAGGGGGCTCCTACAATAGCATGGGTCTTTGAACAAAGACAGCCCAAAGGGAATTGACTTTTTGTTTAATAGGAGATGATATCTTACTATGCTTCCCAGGTTGTAGTATAGTGGCTATTCACAGATGCAATCTTAGCTCACTGCAGCCTCCAAGTCCTAGACTCGGGGGATCCTCTTGCCTCAGCCTCTCAAGTAGCCTGGACCAAAGTAGTCACTGCACCCTCAACACATTTCTCATTGCTTACTATTATCATTTCTGTTCATGTTTCTGCCTCTTCACCAAACATTTCAAGTACTTATTAGCAGATCCATTTTGTAGTTAAGGAAACTAAAGTTCAGAAATGTTATGAAAATTAAACAAATTCCCACTCCCAAAAGATGTGAGGTTCTTAACCCAGGCTTTCAACTTCAAGTCCAATGCATTTTTCACATACTTTATACCACAATGGCCCCACTGTCAGCCTGGCCATGATGTTCCCCCCTGAATATAATGCTTAGATGAGGTCATCTCATGATCATGTTTGCAATAAGACAGAAACAAGCCATTTAATCTTTCTACCCCCTAGACAAAATTTACCCTGATTTCTTGACACCATCTAATCCAGAACCAGGCCCCTGCTTCCTTAATTTCCCGTTAAATTTTTCCGAATCCCAAATCCTTTTTAAAAGTTTCATCCCAATCCCCCTTACTGACATTCTTCCAGGCTTTCTCTGAGTCCTACTCTCCATTGCTGCAACAAACTAAGAAATCTAATTTTCCTGATTTCTGGTATTTCCTTGATGGTCTCATAATCCAGATTTTATAATTCATCAAGTTATTTTCCAAAATATTTTTTTCTTCAGATCAACTATGCCATTGTATAGCATCACGTTTTATGAGATATTACTCTCAATAGCAAAAGGCATGTGAACCAAAATTTTGTTTATATATTCTGCCAGTTACACAATGATGCAATGCCTTGATGTTAATCCTGTGCAATGCACAGCCAGTAATATCAGTTTCTTGTGGCTTTGTTAATTTTTTTCCTCATTTCCCCAAGGATATGACCACTTCTCCTGACTCCTGTGCTAGTTAGCATGAGTACTGTTTTTGCTTATGCCTCAGAAGCAAAGCTTAACTATGCGCTTCTCTTTTCTTTATTCACATAAGGCACTTGATGTGGCTTTGTGTGAAAATATGCACCCGCATTCCTCCTTCTAACAGCAAATATTTCCTGCATTAATATCAAATTTGTGCCCAACACTGTATTATTCTTGCACATGTCTACCTTCAAAATATTTTAATGCCAAGTTCTTTTTTTTTTTTTTTTTTGTAGAGACAGAGTCTCACTTTTTCGCCCTTGGTAGAGTGCAGCGGAGTCGCTCCAGCAACCTCCAACTCCTGGGCTTAGGCGATTCTTCTGCCTCAGCCTCCCAAGTAGCTGGGACTACAGGCGCCACAACGCCCGGCTATTTTTTGTTGCAGTTTGGCTGGGGCTGGGTTTGAACCCGCCACCCTCCGTATATGGGGCCGGTGCCCTACTCACTGAGCCACAGGCGCCTCCCTAATGCCAAGTTCTTAATGGCCAGTAAAGAGAATACAGATAGTAACAACAATGTACATCAAATAAGTGGAGGAGAAACCAGGTTTCACAAACACTGGGAATGCTGCTAGGTCCTAACTTTCTCCTGATCCAAAGGCAAAAAGCAAGATGCATCCTGATTTGGATAATACAAAAGTATAGAAAAGCATGCATTTTAGTGCCAATGAAATACAAGAATGTGGCTGCAATTAGTTGGGTTTTTTAGCATAATCTTATCTTCATGCTACCTTGCAAGTATAAAATAGAATATATTTTTTAAAGAAATAAATAAAAATGGTGTTATCCTTTCTGTCGATTAAAGGAAATCTGCGAAGCCCCCTAGCTTTCCTTCTTTGGGGAACAAAAAATACACTTACATCTATAGAGATAAGATATTCCTAGGGCCCACACCCAAGTAGTAATATTACTAGCATAGTCTCTACTGCCTTTTTGATGCATATTCATTATGTTGCCTGAAAATAACAATGTGCCCCAAATAAATGATGTAATGCAGGTATTTCCTGTACACTGATAGGGTAAGAAAGGGAGAAGTAGGGTTAGATGGAAGAGAACTTTCCTTAACTCCACCCCATTCCAGCACTCAACTGCTTTATGAGACATCGCCTACCATCATCTCAACCTTCTCCACAGCACCCAGTTTTGGATGATCTACTCATTCTTTCTAACAGGTCAAACTTAAGCTTATATGGTAGGACATATAGGCGCCTCCCTGCCCTCAAGCCCCCTTAGCAGGCTGCTTTATCCACCCTCCCACTGCTCTATTGTTTGCTAATGGCTCAGAGTAGCTCCCTACTTTGATGGACCTTCACATAAGTCACTTCATCTACAGAAAAGGAGAGATGGAGGTAAGCAGGTAAGTAGGATAATCTCCTATCCCCTGGAAATAGCTAAACCAGTGATTTCAGCCACTGACCTTAGGTATAAATTGGCTGTTCTTAACCTCAAGGTGGAAATCACTCTAGCACAATTCATGCTCTGGAGCTTTCCACAAGTCCAGACTCAAAGGTAGACTCACATCTCCACCTGCGCAATCCCCCTACATTATTTGAATGACCTCAGAGCCATACCCACATTTCTCCAGCCAGCAGACCACCTTCCTCCCCCCTCAAAAGATCACCCCTACATGGATCCTCATCTCCAGCTCCAGCTCACAGGAACCTAAGCCAAAGGAAACCATGTCCCAAAGGTCTTTTCATTTTCATATTGACCCTGTTCATATCGACCCTGTTGTTTTCATGTTCACCTTCCATATCGAGTTAGTTCTGCTCACAGAATCTAAATCAAGCTTCACCTTGGCTCAATTAACTCTGCATCTGCTCTCATCAAGGAAGAGAAACTTCAAGCTGCAACTTCTGCCTACATGCCCCAGAGTAAGGAAATAGAGACATAGAGAGTTCTCTGCTACTGTCTAGACCAAAGATTCTCAAACTTTTTAAACAGGGGGCCAGTTCATTGTCCCTCAGACAGTTGGAGGGCTGGACTGCAGGCCCTGGGAAGAGTCAGCTGCTAAGCAGGACAGGCAGTGGCGGCAAAACACCCGGCGGGCAGATTTGAGGATGCCTGGTTTAAACAGAGGATATAAGGAAAGTCTTCAGGAAAAAAGTCTCTTTTGGAGCTCTTGACCTCCTTTAATAAGCATCATCCTTACATGTGGTTTTAAAAAAAGGTTCTTACACTGAAACTGGACCTATACCTCTCACCATTAACTAAGATAGACTCTCACTGGATTAAAGATTTAAACCTAAGACATGAAACTATAAAAATACTAGAAGAAAGTGCAGGGAAAACTCTTGAAGAAATCAGCCTGGCGAATATTTTATGAGGAGGACCCCCTGGGCAATTGAAGCAACATCAAAAATACACTACTGGGACCTGATCAAACTAAAAAGTGAAATAACTTAGGAGATCTGGAAAAATAGAGTCAGACCCCCACTTAGGTTAATTAATGGGTAATTTATTTTACCTGCCGCAGGGGTTGCTGCTCCAAGAGACAGTCAACAGCCTAGGTGTGAGGGTGAGTTGCCTTTTATAGGTTTTGGGCAAGCATATTACAGACGCAAAACGTGGCTGGTTGGGGGCGGGTTACAACTCAGGTAGTCATGGATACAGCAATGGAACAATAATTAATACATTTTCAGTTGACAATGGATACATCTCATATCACAATGGTTATGGTTATACAACAGTAATTAATTAAGTCTTGGTGAGTTTTCCACCATTGTTCATCTACTGAGAACTTGGGGGGTTTGTGAAACTTGGGACTTTTCTTCCTTATACCTGAAGCTTGTTCTTGGCAACCATGGGGGGAAGAAGGGGGACTGGGAACGTGGCTGTTAAGCACATTCTTGGCCACCCTGGAGGGAAGAGAGACTTACCTTGTTCCTGGAGTCAACTCTGGGGGGAGAAGGGAGGAGGAGGGAAATGGGCTAAAGAGGGAGGGGAACAGGTGAGGGTGGTGGTGGAGGGAACAGGTGAGGGCTGGGGAACAGGAGTGGGAAGGGGAAAGAGGGCTTGGTTACAACAAAAGCTTCTGCACAACCAAAAACACAGTAAGTAAAGCAAGCAGATAGTCCTCAGAAAGGGAGAAGATATTTGCTGGTTATGTCTCTGACAAAGGTTTAATAACCAGAATTCACAGAGAACTCAAACATATTAGCAAAATGAGAACAAGTGATCCCATCTCAGGGTGGGCAAGGGACTGGAAAAGAAATTTCTCTGAAGAAGATAGGCACATGGCCTACAGACATATGAAAAAAATGCTCATCATCCTTAATCATCAGAGAAATGCAAATCAAAACCACTTTGAGATATCATCTAACTCCAGTAAGATTAGCCCATATCACAAAATCCCAAAACCAGAGATGTTGGCATGGCTGTGGAGAAAAGGAAACACTTTTACACTGCTGGTGGGAATGCAAACTAATACGTTCCTTTTGGAAAGATGTTTGGAGAACACTTAGAGATCTAAAAATAGACCTGCCATTCGATCCTACAATTCCTTTACTAGGTACATATCCAGAAGTCCAAAAATCACACTATAACAAAGATATTTGTACCAGAATGTTTATTGCAGCCCAATTTAATATTGCTAAGTCATGGAAGAAGCCCAAGTACCCATCGACCCACAAATGGATCAATAAATTGTGGTATATGTACACCATGGAATAATATGCAGCCTTAAAGAAAGATGGAGACTTTACCTCTTTCATGTTTACATGGATGGAGCTGGAACATAGTCTTCTTAGCAAAGTATCTCAAGAATGGAAGAAAAAGTATCCAATGTACTGAGACTTACTATGAAATCAACTTATAACTTTCTTATGAAAGCTATAACCCAATTATAGCCCAAGAAGAAGGGGAAAGGGGAGGAGGAGGAGAGGGGAGGGGGGATGATGGGTGGAAGGAGAGTAATTGGTGGGACCACACCTATGGTGCATCTTACAAGGGTACATGTGAAATTTACTAGGTGTAGAATATAAATGTCTTAGCACAATAACTAAGTAAATGCCATGAAGGCTATGTTAATCAGTTTGATGAAAATATTTCAAATTGTATATAAAACCAGTACATTGTACCCATGACTGCATTAATGTACAAAGCTATGATTTAATTTAAAAAAAAAAAAGTAAAAAGAAAGAAAGAAAGAAAAGAAAAAGGTTCTTACTATTTTTGCTCTTAGGTCACCTATGCTGTGATTGACAGATTCATAGGTACACAATTCAGTTCCATCTACGTCTCCTTCCCTCCTCACTGTGTTTATTTTTCTTAAATTCTTACCATTTACATGCTGTGGGCAGTTCTTCTTAAAACAAAGCCCTCACAGTATTTGAATCACAATGTTTCTATCAATAAACAAATGAATGAATGAATAAAATCCTTTTGAGTCAGAGAGCTAGAAATTTCTTAGAAGTCATGTTTATTATGAAGTATGCTTCTTTTTCCCTCCCCTAATACTTTATTTCTATCACAAAACAACTGTTTTTTTTTTAATTTTGGTTTTGTTTTTTTTTATTTTGTTTATTTGGTTTTTGCCAGTGATTTAATTATTATTGGATCACAGTCTTCTGGTAGACAGATGTTCGATCAAACTATTCTAAATTCTATGCCTTAAGATTTTTCACTCTAACTGCCAACATAGTTTATGTTGGCATGTTTATCTTTTTGTTATACTCAGTTCTTGATTTAGAATTCTCCACCTCTTTCAGGAGAGTTAAACAAAATATAAATATATATAAAAAAGTAAAATATTAAGATAAGTAAATTCTTTGACAACCACTGACTTGAGAGTTGATTTTGATATGAACATTCTTTCTTCTCCTTGATTTTATAAAGGATAGAGATTTTTAGTAATATCATAAAGTTCTAAGTAAACACAGAAGTGATCAGTTGTTCAGCTGTGATGAAATCATTGGCCCTGGGCCCAGATTTGCTCACATAGGGGATCATAGCCTCTGCCCAGACTCCCTATCATGCCAACTTTTATATCCCCAAAGCATCGAGGGGAGATTAGGTGAGGGTTCAAATCAGGAGGAAAACTTTCCATGAAAGGCCACCCAATAAGAATTTTAGACTTTGCCAGTCATGGAGTCTCTTTCAACTCTGTGTTGTGCGGCAAAAACAGCTAGAGACAATATGTAAAATATGCTAAAAATGGTTGTCTCCAGGACAATTTTATTTCCAAACACAGGTCATAGGCTAGATTTGTTCCATGGGCTACAGTTTGCTGACTCCTGAGTTAAAAAAGATGAAAGAACTCTGATACGTTTATTGCAGCACAATTCATAATTGCCAGGTCATGGAAGAAGCCCAAGTGCCCATCAATCCACGAATGGATCAACAAACTGTGGTATATGAACACCATGGAATACCATGCAGCCCTAAAGAAAAACGAAGACTTTACCTCCTTCATGTTTACATGGATGGAACTGGAAAATGTTCTTCTTAGCAAAGTATCACAGGAATGGAAGAAAAAGTATACAATGTACACAGCCCTTCTATGAAACTAATATATACTTCTCAAATGAAAGAAACAACTTAATTCTAGCCCAAGAATATGGGGAGGGGGTGGGGAAGGGGAGGGGAGAAGGGTGGCTGGGTGGTGGGAGGGTGACCAGAAAGATCACCTATATTTCTGTCTAACAAGGGTACAAGTGAACTTTTCTAGAACTAGAATGTAAATGTTTTGACACAATGACTATGCAAATGACATGAAATTTATGTGAACCAGCTTGATGAAAGTATTTCAAAATGTATATGAAAACACTACACTGTACCCCATGTTTACATTAATGTATACAGCTATCATTTAATAATAAAAAATAAAGATAAAAAGAAATCTTTGAGCTGATGCAGTAATGGATAGAGATTTTAGAGATACAGAAACATAGAAATACAGAAGAGAAATCTTAGAATACATGCATTAATTTAATACTATTGCTAGTTAAAGGGAATTCTCTAATTAAAGGGAAATAATTGCATCTTTGTATGTTTTCTCTTCTGTGGTCTGTTGGTATTTGATGCGAGGATTTCATTTTAAAGAAAAGATCTGATACATTCTAAGGTAAGAATGGCTAATGAAGTCTGATGTATTATCTTTTCCAAAGTCATTTGCAGTTTAACAGAGACTAAGCCTGGTTTGCACTAAACAGAAGAAAAAGAGTGTCAAGGGAGGCTTACTATAAGTAAGAATCTAGGTCAGGGGAAGGGATGGGCATTTAACATTTGCTTGGCACATACTGGGTGTCAGTTTCTGGGTGTCTATCACATCATTCTTTTATTCCTCTCAGTGAGGTGCAAAGTATTATTGTGTCCATTTTAAAGACATGGAAACTGAGCCAGAGTGGTTGAGTAACTTGGTTAAAAACAATTACTTGGTAAATCACAAGCTGAAACTCATTCCTAATCCTCCCCTTTCCCAAAGTTCATTCCGTACCCTGCAACGGCCATACTCTCATTTGCTGTGACTTCAAAAGTGCCTGTGTTCCCACCTTACTTGAAGAAACTGCTTTAAGTTACAGGTTCTAGGGAAAAAAAAAATTCCTACACATTTGTACACAATTTCAAGAACTTGACACAAGGTTGCATGAAATGTCAAAGGCTTCACAAATCCCTCCAGGGCTCATTCTCTGGAGATACATTTCTACTGAGAGAGTTTCTTTAGAGAGCTAGTATCAAGTTATGTGCCAGCTGTCTACGGACCCTTAGACCCAGCACATTATTCTGGGTGGCCTTATGATATCAAATCAGCCCCAGAGTTATGTTGGATGGAGAAAAGGAGGATGAAAGAGGATAAATATTTTCTGAAATTGCTTTTTGGAATGTTTTGCATTTGTTAGGTATTGCCCATGTGCCAGACACTTTTTAGATGTACACCCAAGAAGTACTATTATTTACCAGTGTATGAAGAAGGATGTTATAGCCCATTACAAAGGCAAAATAACTTGCCTTAAGTCACCTCTACCTCCACAAAGCCTTCCATAGACCTGTACATAAAGGCAGTGTTCTCTACATCCCACATAAAAGCAACTGGAAACCTCTATGATGAATATCTTACACAGGAAAGTACATGGCATTTAAACTATATACACTGTCGTCACTGAAAATGTGAAGGTAAATATTTATAAATAGCTGTTAAGGAAACGAGACTTTTGGAGAGAAATTTTGCAAATTCCTGCTTGGAGGTTTTCTTTCTTTCTTTTTTTCTTTTTTTTGGTAGAGACAGAATCTCACTTTATTGTCCTTGGTAGAGTGCCATGGCATCACACTGCTCACAGCAACCTCCAACTTCTGGGCTTAGGCGATTCTCTTGCCTCAGCCTTCCAAGTAACGGGAACTACAGGCGCCCGCCACAATGCCTGGCTATTTTTTGTTGTTGTTGCAGTTCTGCCGGGGCCGGGTTTGAACCTGCCACCCTCAGTATATCGGGCCAGCGCTCTACCCACTGAGCCACAGGCGCCGCCCTGGATGTTTTCTTTTAATAATGGAAAAATGCAGACCGACTCTAAATATAAACTTTCTTTCTGACCCTTTCCTGACCCAGCTAAGGCTCTTCTGGAATTCAGCGTGAGATTTCCAGGAAAATGACTGCTTTGTGAAAGTTTGGCTGCACTGAGATACTACCTCTTATCTACTACAGCAGCTAGAGCAGTTAAAGAGCACCATCACCAAGTCCTGTAACTAAACAAGATAGGGAGCAACCGGAACTCTCCAATAATGCTGTAAAGAATGAAAACTGGGGGGGGGGGGGCTTTGCCAAATTGCATGAAATGTCGAAGGCAATTCCTAATAGCATTAAACTTACTTACCTATTTTATGACCTACCGGTTTCCCTTGGAGATATTTACCCAAGAAAAATGAAAACAGATGTCCATTGGAATAAATATATAAGAATAATCATGACAGATTTATTTATAAGAACCATAAACCAAAGAACAACGGAAACATCTGTCCACAGATGAATGTGTGAACAGACTGCGGTATGGCCATGTAATGGAATGTTATCCAGCAATAAACTGGAACAAACTTCTAACCAACAAAGTGCTCCAGATAAATGCTAATACATGAATGATCTTCAAAAACATTCTGAACAAACAAAGTCAGAACAAAATGACTGCATACTGTGTGGTGTGCCTTTTATGACATTCTAGAAACTGCTAACTAATTTGCAATGACACAAAGCAGATCAGCGGTTCCCTCAGCAGAGGGAGATGAGGGAACTGGTTGAAGTGCTGGAGGTGTTCTGCTTTTTGATGGGTGGAGCCTTCCCTGGGTGTATATTCTTGCCAACACTCAGGGATTGGCGTGCTTTAAAACTTACATGTTTTATTGTATGTAAATTACACCTTCATAAAATAACAATACTGGAAGGAACACAAAAGCATCTTTTCCATGAATGGCCATGAGAGGGCTCAGCTGCTGGCCTCCTCCAGAGGCACCGCCTTTCCTGCGTGTTTACCACCCACTGTAACCAGCAGGTTCCTTTCCTGGACACCCCTGGCATGCAGAGGAGCCTAGGCAGGAAACAAGTGCCTTTTGAGACCTACTGCTATACTTTATCAGTTCTTTAAGGGACACTAAAAAAAGGGACCAATTTTTACATGCTTCCAAATTCCAAAAGGCAGCGAGGATGGAAACAATTCTGCCCTGTCCTGACATCCCCTGTGTTTAGATCCTCAAATCCTAGGCCTGAGAAATTACTGTGAAATTCTAACCAGGGCATATTGTCTCCACGGCCTCAATTACCTTTATCTCTGATCAGGTTTTGGCTCCATTTGGGAATTAGATCTGGGACTATGAGGAGGTGAAAGAGGCATGTTACTCCAAGAAGGCACATAGCTCTTCTTCAGCGACTTCACAGCCCCCTCCAGGGTGCTGCCACCTTCCCAGGGCTGCGCGGTGGGCAGCAGAACTGGGGACAGAAGGAAAGGTCAGACTGCAGCCTGGATGAAATGCCTCGCCAGTTTCGCTGAGGCCCTCCTGGGTGAATAAAGTTCCAACCCGCTTAATGAATTTGGGACACATTAGCTTGATTTCCATAACAATGCTTTAAAGACTATGTGATTGCTTTGGAAAATAGTCTTTTCTCCCCCCACCCCCCTTCCTCAAATTGAACTGTGGAGTTACCAGTACCCTCCCAGAAAGCCATACAGGGGGCAAACTTGGCAGGGAAGAGAACACAGAAAAATCCACGCCTTGCAAATGCCGAGAGGAAGAACAATCAAATTAGCTGGCCAGTCAATCAAACCGCAGGAGTGGGGGGAATGGGGAAAGGATCTTAAAAATCTTTTTGTGGGAGAAACGTGCATTCTCCTCTCTGGAAAACTGTGCTGCATGTTCCTTTATCTCCGCCTCCCGGAGGCCCTCTCGTTTTCCGGGGAGCAGCTGCGAGGGGACAGAATGCCTCGCCGTGGTCGTAGCGCTGCCAGGAGACCAGCGAGCCGCAGGGCTCCGCAGCGTGGCCGGCTGCCAGGGCTCCGGAGCAGCCGCAGCCTTCCTGGGACGAGCACCTGTTCTTTCTCTCCTGGCACCGCGAACGTGCCACCTCCCCCACCTCGTTCCCGCTTTCTCCTGCACTGCTCCATTTTGCCTTTCCCGGTGGCAGATGCCCAGTGCCCTCCTCTCAGCAAGTGCGGACGCGTCCCCTTCCCTGACACACGCCACTTCCCAGGTATCAGTCAGCAGCAGGTGCTGTGACATTCTGACAAACACGCGGGTCCCCAGTGACTGGACGTGTCCCATGCTGAGTCTCATAGTCGCTGACGCCTCATCAATCACGACCTTGATTATGCTGCTGGGGTCCCTGAGCTGAAAGTTGAGTTTGGAACGGAATTTGTGACAGGTTGAACATACTCTCTGCACCGCGGCTTTGACCACCTTGTTTAAAACGGTACCAGCCCGCTGGAAGATCACGCTCCCGCGCTGAAGTTGGCCGGCCTTCTCTCCTCTCAACCTGGCAATCAGACACGCAGCAGACACAAGAATTCGCGGGAGAATTGTTCTCTCACCATTTGCTGCAGCTGAAGGGCACGTCTTGTTGTCCCTCGGGAAGGCGCAGGATGATGGAAGAGGGAAGAACAGCCCCAGCCACGATTGACCAGCTTGCCTGCGCGGGACGGCTGTTTATCAGGCAGCAGTGATTAAGCCCTGAGTCTCAGACCCGCCCTGTGTGAGACTCCGCTGCGGCTCGCGGGAAAGAGAAATACCAGGGTCACCCGGAAAGCGTCAAAATCCAGTTGGGGAGATAATTTGGCAATGTTTAGGTAGCCAAATATTAGCCACACTTCTTTGTCCAGTAACAGAGACATTCTGGAGCCTGACCACAGTAGGCCTCAAATGCCCTCTGGGGTGAGGGCCCTCTGTTTCCCCTGGAACATTCCTTGTGTTTTTTTCCTGTAGACTTGGGATCACAGCCCTGTCCTGAGCACCCCTCACGTGTATGTCTGAATCAGGGATCAGCAAGGTTTTTTTGTTTTTGTTTTTGTTTTCAGATTAATGTGAGGGTGCAATTAGGTTAGAATGTTTGCATTGGTTAGGTAAAATCCTTGTAGTTGTGCCACATACCCTTCCATTGTGCCCATTAGCTGGTGCACACCAATCACCTTCCCTCCTTCCCTCTCCCCCTAGCTTAAATGGAACTGACTTTTTCTCTTGTGTGTATGTGTATTAGTTGGTCTACTGTCTTCATATTAGTATTGAGTACATTGGATACTTGCTTTTCCATTCTTGTGGTACTTTACTAAGAATGTGTTTCAACTCCATCCAGGTAAATACAAAAGATGTAAAATCTCCATCTCCTTTTATGGCTGAATAGTACTCCATAGTATACATACACAAAACCAAATAGCAAATAGTTTAAGCTTTGTGGACTAAGAGGCAAAACTATGCAACTGTCCTTGCTGAAATGTTAATAGCTTTTTTGTTTTAAATTTTACATGGAAGAATGAAAAAATCATGGACCACACCAAAATAGGGGGTGGGTGAAATTTGGCCCAAGGACCATACTTTGCTGTCCCTTGATCTACATCCTGATTGTCTAAGACTCTGCTCAAACTTCAGTTCCCATACGAAGTATATTTGATCACCCCCATCCACAATTCTCTTCCCTCTTAGGGGTATCAAATTCATATAGTTTGTCTGAGAGATATTCTTATATTTATTCATGCATCTATCAGGCAGTATGGTACAAGGAGAAAGAGTAGAAATTTTAAAATCAAAGAGCAAAATGTTTCAATCCTGATTTCTCAGCTTACAGCTGAGTGCCATTGTGCAAACTACATAAATTCTCCGAGTCTTAGTTTCCTTATCTGTTCTGTTGGCATAACGCCATTTGAGAATTTACACGGAACATTGTTAAAAGAAAATACATTTTAAAAGTTTGTTTCTGTGTGGTACATATTATTCTTTGCATCTTATCCAGATTTTCTAAAATACATATCCCTCTTATAGTACAAATATGCTGTTTATCTAATCCATAGGCTTATTTGTATTAAATAAAATGACATGCCTGAAATGTATTTTCTGTAAAGGCTCAGAAAATATTATCTTATATCTCTTCATGAATGCATTCTCTATCTTAATCAGGATCAAAGCTGTCTCATGATCAAAACTAAATTGCATTCTTTTCTTGAGGACAAAGATACCACCTTATATATTCAGTCCTCCACAAAACATGGCATTTGGCAGGTAGTTAGAATTATTTGCTTATTAATTTAAATGATACCCCAAACCATTTTGTACTACACCTTTTCAAAAATAATTTTCTCTATTCATTTTCTCTATTGAAATGTTGGCTTGTACTCTCCTCTCTTTAAGTCAATTTGTCTTCTCTCCCATCGCTCAATCATCTTTCCATGTCTCTAAATCTAGTGAACATAATTCAGGAGTCATTTTATTTGACTTTTCATCAGCACTGAATTCAAACACTCTCTTTTTCTGACATCTGACTCCTTTGAATTCCACAATATCAGAGTTTCTTGGGCTTCCTCCAAATCCTCTTCTCTCTCCATTGCCGTCTCATTTGCAGTACCATCCTCCTTTGGAGACTATTAACCATCAGCATTGCTGGAAATACAGTACTTGCTTATATATCATCTCCCTATGCATTTGTGTGATGAAGGTTAGAAGTCCTAAAATAATCCATTGTTTAAACAAAAACATTAATACTTTAACTTAGAGATACTGGTTAATGGCTGGGTCTTCAGGTAACGTAGACAGACTCGGTATCCAAATTCTAGCAAATATCCTTTCTGATGTACAACTTTGAGATCAACTAATGTGTCTGGATTTACTAATTGTTGAACCCAAGCATGTGACACAGTGCCTGACAAATAAAAAGCACAATAAACAAAAATTCAGTTAATATTTGTGCAATGAATAAATGGATGGGTGCATTAGAAAGGACAGTTGGGACTTCTAACCTCTATCATCCATTCACACACTATCCAAGTACTTTCCCCCACCAATTATTTGGATTTTACACCATCAGTTCCCTTTAGTTGTAAGATGCAGAGACTCATCCAGGTGAATCCAAGTCATGAAAATTGATCATAACAACTACATGAAAACAAAGAAAACAGAACTTTTATGACTCTCCTCTGAATCAAGTTACAAAATAACTGGGCCTGGTGGGACCAGAAGGAAAGGGCTATTTGGGATTGAATCACCTCATGC
>NW_003852420.1:3162470-3167911 GCF_000181295.1 Otolemur garnettii
AGTTTGAGGTTGCTGTGAGCTGTGATGCCACAGCACTCTACCCAGGGTGACATAGTAAGACTCTGTCTCAAAATAAATAAATATAAAATAAAATAAAATTGCCAACACTTGCAAGATGACCAAGATATCGTTCAGTAGGTATATGGATAAATAACGAGGGTACACTCAGACATGGAATATTATTTAGCACCAAAAAGAAATGAGTTATCAAACCATGAAAAGGCATGGAAGAACCTTAAATGCATATCACTAAGGGAAAAAGTCAATCTGAAAAGGCCACACACTGTATTATTCTAACCATATGACACTCTGGAAAAGGCAAAACTATAAAAACTATGAAATGGTCAGTAGTTGCAGGGGATTGGAGGAAGGGGAAAATGAATAGGCTAACTACACAGGATGTTTAGGACAGAGAAAATATTCTGTGTGACATTCTAATGGTAGACAGATGCCATTATACATTCGTCAAAATGTGAACCCTAGTGTAAACTTTGGACCTTGGGTGACAATGATGTGTCAATTCAGGGTCCTCATTGAAACAAACATGCCACTCCAGTGCAGGATGCTGGTAGTGGAGAGGCAGAGACTGTATACGGGGTATTATATGGGAACACTGTACTTTAGGCTCACTTTTACTGGGAATCTAAATTTTCTCTGAAAAATTAAATCTACTAAAAAACAAAACCCTAATGTCACTCATTCCCTACATGGGAACAGGCTGAGGTTAGAATTCACAGAACCTTCATCTTTTGTTTATCTACTTTCCCTGCCCTTTCCCTTCTCCTGAGATCATTCCCTCAATAAATCACTTGAGCAAAAATTTCCATCTCAGGCTCTGCTTTTAAGGAATCAACTAAACCACAGGCATGGCGTGAATTACTGCTGACCTGTTCAAATCTTTTCTTCTACTTGAAAGAGTGCAACATGGCTGAGTAATTTTGGTGGAAGAGGAAGTGAGTTAATGGAAGTCAGAAATATAGAAAAAAAAATGGGGGAGGGGAATAGAAAAAAAGGACAGGGGCTGAGTGCAAAGGCTCATGCCCGTAATCCTAGCCCTCTGGGAAACTGAGGCTGGTGGATTGCCTGAGCTCAGGGGTTTGAGACCAGCCTGAGCAAGAGCAAGACCCCATATTTTCTACTAAAAATAGAAAAATTAGCCAGGTATTGTGGCAGGTGCCTATAGTCCCAGCTACTCAAGAGGCTGAGGTAAGAGGATCACTTGAACCCAGGAGTTTGGGGTTGCTGTGAATTACGAAACAGGGCACTCTACCCAGGGTGATAGAGTGAGACTCTATCTTGAAAAAAAAAAAAAAGAAGAAGAAGAAGAAGAGAAAATAAAAAGAAAAGTATGGACCTGGAAAGAGTTGAAAAAAAAATCACATTGGCATTACCACCACTGCACCTAGGGAGATGGCAGTATGCCAGGGCCAAATGTTGCTGACTTTGAAGATTTGAATGCGTGCCAGCTTCTAATATTTGGGGAAGGAAACCAAATGTGCTTAATTCCTTTCACTCACAGTATTAGTTCCCTGTGGTTGCTGTAACAAATTACCAGGGACGGGGTGCTTAAAACAACAGATACTTATTCTCCCATAGTTCTGGACACCAAAAGTCCAAAATCAAAGTGTTGCAAGAGGCTCACTCCCCTGGAGGCTCTGGGGCAGAATTTCTCCTTATCTTCTCCAGCTTCTATGGCTGTTGGCAAGTATTGGCTCTCTTGGCTTGTGGCCACATTGCTCCAATGTCAGATCTGTCTTCACATGACCATTTCCTTTGTGTCTATCTTCTCCATTTGTTTCTTACAAAGAAAGAGTGAGTGCCCTGTTTCGTAATTCACAGCAACCCCAAACTCCTGGGTTCAAGTGATCCTCTTACCTCACACTTCTCAGTGGATTTAAAGTTCACCCAGGTAATCCAGGATGATGTTATCTCAACATCTCAATCATGTAGACTACATCTACATCTAATTACTTGTTCCAAATAAGATGACATTAATAAATTCCGAGTATTAAGAAGTAGATCTACCTTTTTTTGCAGGCCACTATTCAGCCCACTACATTCACCAAATGCTTTCTTTATTCCTTAATTCTATATGATAATATTTCTTATACTTACATATTGATTTATGATCTACAGAGTTCTTTTAAATAAATAAATGATTAATTACCACAATAAATATAAGAGTACCTAATGCCTTATACCTTTTTCCCTATGACCCAGGCATACCCTGAGAGATGTTATTATTCCTATCACACAGTTGAGAAAACTGAAGCTGGAGTGAGCTTTAATTTTTTACTCTTGGTATTTCCAGCCTTGTAACTTCCTTGGGTTTCTTCTCACCCTAGGGATAACTGGAATTAAAAGTATCTCTAGCCAGAAGAAATTTATTTTTGATCCCTGGGTTGCTGGACTGAATGCAAAGCAAATAATAATATTCATAGGAGCAGAATAGATTAAGAATAGTTCAGGTAGGCATGGCAGGACCCTCATTTGTGCTGTAGAGTAACATGGTGGAAAGAGCAGGACCTTAAAGTCTTGCAGAGGTAGCTGGAGTCCTCACTCTGTTCTCTTACCAGTTTCCTGAATCTGAGAAAGGAATTTCACAAAATTTCTCCTAGGCTGATTTCTAACCCATTAAAGAATATCCCCATATTCCTAGCTGGCTGTTCAAAGGATAATTGAATTAAAAGTAAAATCAAGTGCAGTGGGCCCTGTGAATATTAATATCCATATTTGTTATGCATTTGTAGACCTTAAGTAAGAAGATACCTAAGATAGCTTCCCATTTCTCCCTTTATTAACCCTTGTCAAAGATCTCCCATTTCTTCCTCCATCTGGCTCTCTCCTCTACCACACAGCTGGGAGAGAAAACTCAGAAATTAGGAACATTATAAATATTTCCACCTCATCTCAGTTGATACTTTCTACTTTTATAGAAGTCCTTTTCTTCAATTTCCTGTAAACATCCATTTTTAAAGTATCACTAACCAACATCTACCTATTATGAATTAAGAACAGAGACTATTTTCTTTCCTGCCACCATCACCATCACCAGGAAATGGTCAAAATTTAATGTGTGCATCTTCTAAACAAAAAAGATGACACATTCACTGTTTCTCAGAAAAAGAAGCCACTTAGCATATCAGTAGCTACCTATTAGGAAGATTCAGCAAGCAGCCTCTTCAGCTTCACTTCTCCAAGAGTGAAGGCCAAACAAGAATCACTAGCATCACTTGGGGGCTTGGGAGTTGTGCACTTCCATAACAAACCCAGAGCTGCCGAATCAGAACCTCTGCCCTCAGCAAGACCTCCAGGTAATTGATAAACACCAAAGTTTCATAAGTACTCTGCTACTGCAGTGGTTCTCAAATTTCAGTGGGCATGGAATCCATTGAACTCTTGTTGAAACTTATTGCTGGGCTCTACTCCCAGAGTTTCTGATCCCTGGGTTTAGAGCAGGGCCAGAGAATGTGCATTTCTTATGAGCTTACAGGTGATACTGCTATTGCTGATTTAAGGACCACACCTTGAAAGCTGTTGTAATAACACATCCAGATGTAAATTTATTACTTTATTTTTTCTCTTCAGATATGAAGACTTGACTAGGATGTGTTACCCAGAAAAAGAAAAAAAATCATAATTTAGAACACTACTTTTATTCCTGGCTCCCCCATCACACCCAGGTCCTTTAATACTACTTTAGTATCTGTTGTATCAGCTCCTCCACTCTCTATAGACATGAAGTCGCCTTTCTGCTCATCTATCACCCAAAATATCTCTCAGCCAATCCACCTCAGACTGTTTATTGCTCCAGGCTAGTCCTTCATGCCTCAAATCTGCTGGGAAATGGGTACCAAAGACCCCATTCTTGGCAAAGGAAAACACTCCCAGAAAAAGAGGAAAATTAAAAAGTAAGCTGAGTGAGTTGGAACAAAGGAAAGTCAGCTAGTTTACATTTAAGCTAGCCATTGCTGGCAAGCTTCTTGCCTTTTCGGAAAATCTAGCCTGTTAGGGGTACAGTTTGCAAACACCCTGCTGGGTCTGTGAGCACTCTGAGGAGGGTAATGGCCATAAAAGAGATTATGGCAAGTCCTAGGAAAGATATATCTTTTAGGGTATTTCCTGCCTATTAAACAGGCAAAGCAGATACCATATTTCTCCGAAAATAAGACCTACCCAAAAAATAAGCCTTAGCAGGATTCTATGCCTTTGTTAAATATAAGCCCTACCCCATAATAAGACCTAGTGCTATGTAGCCACACCATGCATCATTTCAGCACGGAGAGGAAGACATCCCCTGAAAATAAGCCCTAGTGTGTCTTCTTGAGAAAAAATAAATATAAGACAGTGTCTTACTTTTGGGGAAACATGGTATCCATTGTGGAGATTTGCATTTACCTGGGGCAGATACCAAGAGAGTAGCTCAAGCTCTGAGATATGGGCAGAAAAGCTTACATCCCTTATCACAGAAGAAAGTCCTTTGTGGTGGTGATGGGAGGAAAATGCCTCCCTCCCACGGATCCCTCAGAAGAGATTAACTCCACAGAGAACTAGCAGAGCTTAACACCTCCCTAGAAATCTGTGCATCTGACCTCAAGTGGGAGGCACTCCCAACACAAGGCTCAGATTTCAGATTACTGAATGCCACCCTTAAGATTAATAATAATAACAATAGGAGTTGATATGATCAATCCAAGAAACTCCTGACATCTTTGTCCCCCCTCCATCCTCATCTTACCCTCTGGGCAAATAGACTTCAATAAAATCAGAATGGAGCAAACACTCTGGGCTATTGCCAGAATTCCACAAAGGGGCACTGGACCCCTGAGCTCCCACTTTTAATTCTACTCTATGTCTCTTGTCTTTCTTTACCATTGCTCCTAACTTTATATTTCTTCAGTCGATGGTCACCAGTTTCCACAAGTCTCAACAGACGCTGCTCTCGGATCCGAACCCCAACAAAATCCATTCCATTTCTCTCTTTTCTTCATGGTTCCATGAAACACACCTTCCCTATGCCATACCTTCCTTAATGCACATTTTGGTTCCATCTCTTTCCATCTGTAAAGTCTTCAAGGAGTCTTTAGTTTCTAGCACATTGAATCTAAATTCTTCCTCCTTAGTTTCAAAGCCCATATTATAGGCCAGGTATGGTGACTCATGCCTGTAATCCTAGCATTCCAGGAAGCTGAGGCAGGAGGATTGCTTGAACTCAGGAATCTGAAACCAGCCTGAGCAAAAGTGAGACCCTGTCTCTACTAAAAATAGAAAAATCATACAGGTGTTGTGTAGGGTGCCTATAGTCACAGTTACTCTGTAGGATGAGGCAAGAGGATCACTTGAGCCTAAGGATTTGAGGTAGAGTGCTGTGAGCTGTGACACTAAGGCACTCTAGCCTGGGCAACAAAGTAAGACTGTCTTTAAAAAACAACAACATGGCT
>NW_003852420.1:3168146-3183800 GCF_000181295.1 Otolemur garnettii
AAAAAAAAAAAGAAAACAAAGAAAAAACCCCCATGATTTAAATTCTCTTTACAGCCATTTCTCTAACTCACTAACTCATTCTTAGCTCTGTTCCAGGTGGTGCCCCTCCTGGGCCATACAATTACAAATCCATTTTTTCCTCCTGACTATTATCTTCACTTGGAACGCTCTTCCTTCCTCATCTAGAACCAACACATCCTTCAAGGCCCAAATGAAATATATGTCATCTATAGCCCAGGTTCCCACCCTAGTCACCACTTCTCCCTGTCCACAGCACATTTTGCTGGTCAAGGAAGCAACCCTTTAATCTAAGATACCAGATAACACCTCTGGGTCCAACTTAATATAATACTCTAGGTCAGTAATTTTCCACCAGTGTGCCATGAGAGGTTCTTAGGTATGCTACAAAAATTTTTAAAGATCATTAATTAAATTATTATCAAAAATAGTTAAAAGCGCCAGATACCACCTCTGGGTGCAACTTAATACAATACTCTAGGTCTTTAATTTTCCACCAGTGTGCCATGAGAGGATATTAGGTATGCTACAAAAATTTTCAAAGATCATTAATTAAATTATTTTCAAAAAAAAGTTAAAAGTTAAAAGTAAGTATATTCTTTTTTTAACTCTTTTTTTATTGACATAATTTAAGTGTACAGAGAAGTTTAACCATAGGTTGAAAGTGTGCTACAATATAAAAATGTTTCAAAAACACTGTTCTAGACCATTACTATCAATGAAAGTGGCCACAGATGATATCTTTGTCTTTCCGTAGTATGCTATCCTTTTTAGCCTTTGATATTCAAACTATCCCTACCAGCAACCACTATCTGCCACTATTTGGAATCTACTTATTGTTCCTCCCTAAATTGGAAGCTCACCTAATAGAGTAGTAAGCTTTAAAATACTTCCACACCACTCTGCAATCTCACACAGTCCTGAGTCTAAGGTAAGCCCTGAAAAATACCAGTAGTTTCCGAACTAAAGGAGGTATTCTAACAGATATGCCTTGATGCTCACACTTGATCTGGCCAAATTCACTCTATGGAGATCCAGATGCACCTGAATTCTTCATCTACCTCCTTGAAGAATAACACTAGAAATATTTGCTTAGTAAATTCTTTAGGTTTCCACTAAATAAAATGGAGTTTATCCTCATCTCTTCAGTAAAGAGTGGAACACAGGGACATGAAATTTATTATCAGCTCAAAGCAAATAAGACAGAAATCAACCACTCTGTCTAAGATAAGAGTAATAATGTAAGAAACTCAGTTTACAACAGTGGTGCCCTGTAAATATTGAGCCTTATCTTGGTGTAAATTAACCTTTATAGGAGGTATTGCTTTTAATCTAAAATATAATCTTGACCTGAACTGTCTTGTTTTTTTTTCTTTTTTCTATCTTGACATACCAAATACTAAGGGAGATATGGGAGAGACACAGAGGCTGTGATTAAATGTACTCCTCACTGCCATTATCTTCTCACTTTTCATGAGCTCTAATTTAAACATCTTATTTATAGAGTAATATTCTTAAGAGTTTTCTGGGTATATTTAAATGGAGATAGTTAATTGAGATTCTTGTTGCAGAACCCAGCTTCAATCTCATCTTCCTGGGTGAGAGCTCTTCTCTGCTCCTGAAAAATAATGTAATTTTCTCTTCTTTAGTCTAATTTTCATGTTTATCATTGCTGCTCTGAATATTTTGACCTAAAGCTGTATGAGATTAATAATGTTTTTCGATTTAATGTTATTACCAATATTTTCATTCTTCACATCATGAATTCAATATTTTCCTGAAGTACTTCCCACTGTTTTTGACATAAAAAATAAGTAAAGTCTAATGCAAGAAACAACTTAAAAAGAGTGTGAAATAGAAATTTAAAAGAAAAAGTATGAATTATATTCTATGTTTTAAATATATATTTATTATAATAAATGAACTTATAAAAGAAGCAAAAAGTGTTTTCTAACTCAAAAAGAAAAGTTGTTCCATCCACTTACACATGTTCACAGGTAATAAGCGCCATAGGTAAGATATCACAATTGTGTTATATTTGGCTTACTGAAATCATTCAATGTCTAGTACGTAGAGTCATACACAAAGTTAGATAAATTTATTTACCAGCTTCTCTCATTCTTCCAAAATCAAGCTGTCTTAGGTTGAGTTTTCCAGAAGCTTATCCTGAGACAAGAGTAAGTTGTTTATGAGGGACATGCTCCAGCGAAACTAGGAATAAAAGGGAGAACAGTATGGGGAAGGGAAGAGAACAGAAAGGGGTGATTTAAGGTGAAGTCTTGACCTCTGCCTGAAATGACAGAGTTTATCCCTCCTTGAGACAAAGGAACTTTCACATGCAACAGTCATTAGCTACTGGTAACTCTTGGGGAAGAAAACTTCCCAGGTACTTCTGCCTCTCAGTATGTCTAGGCAAAACATTTCTAGTAGTCCAAGAGTAGATTCACAGAGAAGGTTGCAGGTGTCAGGTCTTTGCATTGATCAGCTTGCCCATCGGGTCAACTTTAACAGTCTTGATGCGTCTCCTCCTAAAGATGGGTTTCTAGGGAAAAACCTCCAACCACTCTTTCCAGCTCATCAGAACTTCTGTACAGGAAGTGGTGTGAGGGGAAGTCACAGAACCCTACGGGTTCTATTTGCCCATATTCCCAGCCATGGAACACTCTACCTTTTCTTTGTCAAGTTTACACTCCCTTCAGCCATGCTTTAAGTTATCTGCTGCTACATAATAAACTATCTCCAAATGTAATTGTTTTAAAACAACTATTTTTTTTAACACAAAAGTCTATGGGTTAGCAAGTTGGCTGGGCTTAGCTGGGTGGTTTTTCTGATTTTGGCTGGGATTCATTATGTACACAAGGTCAGCTGCAGGTCAGATAAGAGATTTTGCTGATTCTGAATTTTATCTCACCCCTGGAGCCTCAGGTAGGACAAGTGGAATGACTCATGTCTCCTCCACATGGAATGTGTCCTTTCTTCCTTCAACAGGCTACCCAAGCTTATTCACATGACAGTGAGAGGGAAACCAATGGAACAAGTAGTAGTGTGCAAGGACCTTGAGATCTCTACTCAGTACTATCTCATCATCCCTTCTGTCACATTGTATTGGTCAAGGCAAATCACGCAGTCAGGCCAGATTCAAAAGATGGAAATTAGATGCAAAGTCATAATGCAAAGGGCATAGTACAAATGAAAACAATTATACATACTTTTTTGCATCACCTTCCTACTCACATAAACATCAAACTAATTTCTAGATAGGCCCAACCTTCTCTACAGAGAAGCAAGTGGCAGTTTTATCTTATCTGCTGATTCCTCCAGTACAAAGTCTTCTCTTGGGGGCTGTGAAGTTGATAGAGAGAGTTAAGCTCATTTTCTCTTTTCCTTAGTAGCAAGGACAAGACAGAAATGACTCTTGGTCAATTATTCCTCTAGATATATTTAACAATTCTTATTTTCAATTCATGTTATGTGGGGGAGGAGTGTGGGAAAGTGTCATACATCTTGTTCTAATGATTAAGAATCACAAAAGAAAGTTTAAAAACACAATTTTATTTTTAGCCACTGGGCATATTTAGCTCTTCTTCTAAGAGATCATTCCTAGTAGCTCTGATTTGTAAATTGGCTAATGATAAACGTTCCTTATGTACTCCCATATGCAAGAGTTCATTTTAAATAATGTATGACTGAAGGCTGTCGATAGGGTGTGAAGCTAAGGAAATAGCTATACAATCTTCAAATGATCAAATGTTGTCCCCAGAGAACTTATTCACAAAGTATAGAAGACATTCCCTATTACATAGGTTATAAGGTACTCATTTTGCATATTTTGACATCACTGAAATTAGGATGCATCTTAACACCGATGGTCTCTTAAAATTATTCAACAGCATTTTCTTAACAATAGTGGTGAATCCTGCAAGTGATATATTTTAGTCTTAGATTTGATGATGAATGATAACCAGATATAATAGCTGTTTTCTCATGTGAAACACTGACCTGCAAGACACAGATGTACTTACTACAAGGGTAACAGATAAGTCTTTTGGCATGAATGGCCATAATTTTGCAGGTGTCACTTCTTAAGTGATGAACAAATTAAACTCCAGGTTCAGCCAAGTTGAATATATTGCATATGGAATGACCAAGTTAGCAAAGTTCAGAGGAATCATTCAGAATCATCCTTGAAATATGGTACAGTTAAAGAAAAAGAAATATGGCTTCCTTAATTATCAACTGAAATTTTAAATTGGCTGTACAGTACAAAAGAGTGTTACTGAGTTCACATCAAAAAGTAGCCTTAGATGATTAAAATCATCACAATTCTCTTGACTTGTAATCTAGGAAAAGGAAATCATGTAAGCATCAACCAAGATCTGGCATTTCCAGCCTCACCTTCTGAGTTCATACCTCACACACAAAGTCTGGAAATATTTCTTCTCCTTACCACAACTGATGACCAGTCTGTGGTCCACCCAAATGTGCCTTCCTATTTAGATAAGGATGTGTATGTTGTAGGCTGAAGAGTAGTTTCAAATGTTTTTCTTCTGCAATTTTCCATATCTTGCCAATTTTCTCAAGTATATTATCTTGATAATCTGAAAATTATTTTAAATGAAGAAAAACTATCTGCAAAAGAGCAAAATGGAGGAGTACAAACACATGAAGTGAACAAGATAATGATAAAAGCTAACTCAGTCCTTGCACTTACTCTATGCTAGACCACTGGCCAGTGGAACCCTCACACCTTCCTGTGGTCGGTATTGTTATCACCTCCACTTTTCCGATGAGGGAATCATGATACAGAAAAATTATGTAGTTTTCCTAAGAGCTGGTGTTCATAGGTATGTTAGTGAAGGACCGGGATTTGAAGATGTGTGATCAGGCTCAAGTCCATGCTGCCCACACTTTAATGAATAAACAGGAAATGGATATGAATAAGCAGGTGAGAGCCTCAAAAAATCACTCCATTTCTCCCAACCTCATTTTCTTATTCATGATAAAGGAATATTGGCATTCATAACTGGCCTCTTCAGAGAATCAATTGAAATCACAGATATAACTTGTAAACTATCAGAAGATGATTAAATATGTATAAGTATTACCATTTTCTTTGTCCCTCAAAATTTGGGTAAGAAATAAGAAGTGGTTATCTCCCTAGCACATACTTCCCATTTATTTTGCTTTCCTCCTCTCTGGAAAAAAAGGACTTAACTGTTTTCTCTTGAACCTTGGAATTATCCTCAGTACCTATAGCTTACACTGCACCATCAGTGTTTTGCCCAGGATTCCATGATCCAAACAAAAAATGCAAAGCACATGTGCTGCATCTGCCTCCTTCCTCATTCATAACAGACATTGATAATCAAGTGTAGATCTCACTGCTGCTTAGTCAAAGGCCAGATGCTGCATCAGAATCCTTCTTAACACATGGTCCACATAGCCACTTGCTACTACCAATCACACACAGTGAAAATCTGAGATTAAATCTTTTTGTCATTCCAGTTGGAAATTAGTCTAACATGCAATTGCAAGCATATTTTAGAGTTTAAAATTAGGGAACACTTTGGCATATGAAAATGATAATAAAAGGTAGACTACTTCAGTTCTGGCACAAATTAGCTATTGAGCAGGTCATTTAGCCTTTGTACCTCCATTTCCTCATACATCTAATGCAGGACTTGGCTTGTGGTCTCTAACAAAATCTGTTACATATTCTGAGCTATAAACTCCTTTTCTAACATTTAACATTCTTCATGTTTATTACTTTATTTAGGCATTTTTTACCTAAAATGCCACCCCACCCCTAATTCTTTCTCACGGCTTGTTTAAGCCACAGCCTCACACCTTCAAATTCCACATCCTCCACAAAGCAGTTTTTTTTTTTTTCCACTGCCTTGAGAGACCTCCCTTTCCATTGACCAACTCCAATCTTCACTGTCCGTGGATTCACTCGCTCTCATATGTCCTTGGCAAACTAGAATGCAAGCTCCCTAGGGGGCAGGCATAGTACCTTGTGGAGAGTTTTATATACAGTAGAAGCTCAGTGATAAACCCTTTGGTTTATGATGAACTTCACAATTTTCATGATATTTCAGATTTGTTTCAATTGATTCTCTCAACTTCCCTGGTAGTTTTAACCTTTGAAATTTTGGTTAAAGGTAATACTTTGGGAAAGAACTAAAACTGGTCTTCCAAATTCTCCACTGAACTCATCTATCTTTTCCATAAAGACTATAATTTATCTCATTATGCCTAATGCATTAATAAGGAAAAGAGGTTAAAAAAATGATGTCTCAAATAATACACTCAAAATTGTTTTTTAGGGCTCAACTTTCATACACATATCCATCATTTTTGATGTTGGTTTTAAGTGTATTTTTAGTTATTTTATTTAATTTTATTTGAAATACTTAAATATAATTTACAATTGATGTATAATTAACTTATGATTCATGTAAAATGTAATATAAATATTATGATTAATTTATAAAGTATTTTATAATTTGAATATAGATATTTTATAATTTATCTCCAATAATAAACTAAAAATTATTTTTTTAGTTCTCAAGTTTAGAAAGTATCATTCTGAAGCTAAGCGTATTTAAAGTGTGTTTAGTTATTTTACTTATTATTGCAGATACTTAAATATATTAACTTACATATCTTGACCATAAAATATAAATAATATAGTTAATTTATAATGTAAATATTTTATAATTTGAATATAGATATTTTATAAATTGTACAGTTCAACAGATTTAATGACTATATGTAACATTTGGCACAAAAATTGTTATTTGCACCCTATCTCTTAAAAAAATGAAATGGATTTTCTAGAGTATAGCTGATGTAATGGGATGTACTATTAAAAAGGTGTTGTGGTTTTTAGTCCCCACTCACCTCTACTTCATATCCCTTATTTTTATTTTGTTTTGATGTGAAACATTTTTCTTTTTTTTTTGTCCAATGGTGGCTTCCCCAGTGTGGGCCCCTATAGCTAGTTAGGGTCTGGGGTATCTCAGAGGATGTAAAGAAAATAAGAATAATTAAGACACAGTTGGATTATATGCTGAAGAACCTGATTGGAGGAAAAAAAGCCATTATCACTACCCTGGAAGCTGAGCTTCTTTCTTCACATCAAAAGAAGGAGAAGAGGGAGGGTGAAAAAGTCTTCAAAATGGATTTCCTTTTATTTCCACTTCAGTTCACTATGGTTGAGTGTTCAGTACATTCCATACTCTCAGACTCTGAAAGAACTTGAATCTGACTTTCACACATTGGGAACTTCAACTCAAGCAGATCTGACAGGAGAAGACAGACGCCTGAACAGATGCAGCTTGTATAGAGAGAATTTTTTTTTTTTAACCAAAAGTTGCTGATTTTTCTTCTAAAAGAAAAACCTTTTCCCTGATGAGATAAGTTTTAAAGTGTGAAAATTTTGACATTTTTCTTTGCACATCACAGGTTTACTCTGCTTATTTTTATTTTTATTTTTTTGGTGTGTGGCTGATGTAATCATTCTATGGTGAAGCACGAAGACAATATTCAGATTCTGTTGAAACCCCTGGGCTACAGCCATGTGTTTTGAAACTTTGCTGAACATATCAGGGGCCTGGTTTCCCCAATGTGTGAATTGCTGCAAAAATTAAAATGTGGCCGGTGCTGGAATCTCTGTTGACAAGCTGATGAGGTCCATGTCCCCAGAGTTCCTCTCAAGTTTCACAGAGGCTGTCAGAGAAATCACTACACCTGCTCTAAATTGCTACCTGAGGAGAAAATTAGGACCTTATAGGCATTTGAAAAAGTTGTGAAACGAGGTGAGAATTCTGAGAAAAGAAAGAGGAATTTCACATGGACAAGGGTAAACTTAGCTGGTGTAAAATTCACAGATGACCTTATGTTCTGTGTCTAACATGGAAAAAGATCTGAGAAGAGCAGATAAAGTCACAGAGACAGTGGAGGAAAAATGTTTGAAATGAGCGCTTTATTAGTCCAAGATCTACAATTTCAGTAAGCATGCCATGAAGCATGGCACATCATGTTGGGTGACTGAATTTTCTGTCAGTGTAAATGAGAAAGCAAAACCAAGAGAGGAAAACCCACTTTCTCTACCTCTGATTGCCTCTATTCTTCTCAAGGACATCATTCCGCCCTTCTCTACAGCAGTGATTGTCAACCAGTGTGCCATGAGAAGATTTTAGGTATGTCACGAAAATTTCTAAAGATTATTAATTAAATTATTTTCAAAAGAAGATGAAATCATAGTATCATATTTTTTTCTTTACTCTTTTATTTAATCAGCACAATTTAAGTATGTTGTGGAAGTTTAACTATAGGTTCAAGTGTGCCATGAGATAATAAATAAAGTTGAAAAACACTGTTTTAGCGCTGTAGCCCTCAGAGTATGTTCCCTGGACCAGCTGTATTAGCATCACCTGCAAAGCTGTTAGAAATACAAAGTCTAAAGTCCTTCCTCAAGTCCCCCAACCCAAGAACTCTGGGGCAGAGCTCAGCAATCTACATTTTTCCAAGCTTACCAATACATTTCTAATCCACACAAAAGTTTGGAAATCTCTGCTGTAGTGTAGAGCATCATCTGCCTCTCACTGCCTGTTGATTTATTCTCATCAGCATGCCATATGTGCTAGTACCTGCTACGTTTTTAAAAGACTCCTCCCTTAAACTCATAACTTGCAGGTATCTTCCCTCTCTCTTCTCCACAGCACTATTTATTTAAAACCATTGTCTGTAGAACATGATACAGAATAGGAAAGGCAAAACTTTTTTATCCTGCATACATACTGACCAGAAACCAGTTAAACAATTGCAATATCCAAGGTATGTTCAAAGCTAAGAACAACACATTGAAGTAGCTAAAACATTACACAGTAGGGCCTCCATGATTGGCCTTCTCCCTACATTGACCACCTTCTTAAGTCAACCAAATCTTCATAGACTAGACATGCACCACATGTAGTCAGTGGAAGACTGACCTCTCTATATACTGACCTTCTCTGTAAGTTGTATCTTGACCACTTGGACTGTGACAGACAATATTAATTTACCTTCTATAACCTGACCAGTTGATTCCACTCTACATCAAGGGGTATGTGTGGGCTTTGCCCCTTAAGGTCGTATTATTTTTTTGTAAGTTGTTTTTTATATTTTATTATTATCACCTATTATATAAGGCCTAACCTTCTATTGTTTATGACATGTTGTAGAAGATGCTTTCAACATGAACTGGTCTGAATTGTTGGCACATCCTATAATTACTAAAATGTTTTACAGTTAATCAACACATGATGGCCCAAAGGAAAGAACTCAAAGAGCTAACCTTGAAGGAAAAGGTTGATCTTTTTGAAGACAACAGCCAAAGAAAAACAATGGAACATTTTTGGTGTTAATAAGATCACAGCTAACAACATCCAAAAATGTAAACATGAGTACTTGGAGAGAAATGGTAAGGTAAGTGGAGACCTACAGTGGAAAAGGAGAAACACATCCCTCAGTGAAGTCAATGAAGTCACGTTAAGGTGGTTCAAACAAAGAAACCACAAATGAGGTCAGTTAATGCCTGAATCTCCAGGCTGATGATCCAATAAGGTGCTTAAAAAATTCACATAGGGTATATTCCCAGATGACCAAAAATCGCATTACAACAAAGATATTTGTGTCAGGATGTTTATTGCAGCCCAATTCATAATTGCCAGGTCATGGAAGAAGCCCAAGTGCCCATCGATCCACGAATGGATCAACAAACTGTGGTATATGTACACCATGGAATACTATGCAGCCATTAAGAAAGATGGAGACTTTATATCCTTCATGTTCACATGGATGGAGCTGGAAAATGTTCTTCTTAGCAAAGTATCACAAGAATGGAAGAAAAAGTATCCAATGTACACACTGCTATTATGAAATTAATTTATACCTTTTATATGAAAGCTATAACCTAATAACAGCCTAAGAATATGGGGAGGGGGGAGAAAGGGAGGAGGAAGGGGGATTGGAGGGATCACTTCTGAGGTTTATCTTACAAGGGTACAAGTGACTCTTTCTAAGAGTAGAATGTGAACATTTTAAAACAATAACTAAGAAAATGACATGAAGGCTGTGTTAATCAGTTTGATAGAAGTGTTTTGGATTGTGTGTGAAAACCCCACACTGTACCCCAGAAGTGCATTAATGTACATAATTACCATTCAATTAAAAAAAAATTCACACAGGAATTCAGGGTGGCAGATTTCTGAGCATCAAATGGCTGGCTCTAGAAATTTAAACTGTACCATGAGATCTCCCAGAAAGTCTTGTGTGGTGAATCCAATCAAATTCTAGTAGAAGCTGTGGATGAGTTCACCAAAAGTTTCCAGACTGCACCAGGGGATTCAAAGATGACAATGCTAATGAGTATGGGATTCCTTTTCAAAGTGATGCCTGATAAGATGAATGGTGACAACTATAGAGTGAAACATTTCAACAAAATGTTACCAGTGAGCCCTTTTCTATGAGTAATTACTTTGTAATGTAAATGGATTAAGTTCCCCAATTAAAGGACATAGAGTTGTGAAACAGTTACAAAGTTAAGTTCAAACTCTATGTCACCTACAAGAAACTCACTTTAGATACCAGAACAAACATAAGCTTAAAGTGAAGAGTTAGAAAAATATATTTCATCCAAATAGTAACCCAAAAAGAACAGGGGTGGTCATACTTACATCAAACGAAATAGATTTAATGTCAAAAATTGTCACAAGAGACAAAGAAGGGCACTAATAGTAAAAGTGTCAGTTTGCCAGGAAGATATAATAATTATGAATACAGCACCTAATAGCAAAGTACCCAACTATGTGAAGCAAATGTTGACAGAATTGAGCAGAGAAGAGGTAATATAATAGAAGGTAATATAATAAGAAGAAAAAATTCAACACCCTACTTTTAGTAAATAATAAAATAACCAGATAAGCAATGGATAAGGAACCAGAGGGCTTAAGCACTATTGACCAATTAGAGCAGACTTAATACAGACACTCCACCCAATAACAGCAAAATACATTCTTCTCCTCAAGCAAACATAGAATATTCTCCAGAACAGATCACAGTTTAGGACATAAAACAAGTCTAATCAAATTAAGGACTGAAATTAAACCAAGTACTTTTTTCAGCCACAGCAAAAGTAAAATAGGGACATTCACAAACATTCAGAAATTAAACAGTGAGTCAAAGAAAAAGTCACAAGTGAAATTAGAAATATCTTAAGACAAATAAAAAAAATATGGCATGCCAAAATATGTGATGTGCAACAATAAAAGTCATACTGAGAGTTTATAGTATTAAGCATTTGCATTAGAAAAAAAGAAAATCAACAGGTAACTTTATAATTAGGAAAAGAAAACGAAATTAAATCCAATGTTAGCAAAAGGAAGAAAATAAGAAAGATTAAAGCAGAAATAAAGAAAACAGAGAATGAAAAAATAATGTAAAACTAATGAAACTACAAGCTGAATTTTGAAAATATTAACAAAATTGATAAATATTTAGCTAGAGAAAAAAGGAAAGAAAAATCAAACAACAAAAATCAAAAACGAAAGGAGACATTAAAAATCATGCCACAGAAATAAAAATGATTATAACAGACTGCTGTCACTTATTATATACTAATAAATTGGACAACTTAGAAAAAATGGATAAATTTACAGATCTGCAAAACATATCAAGGCTGAATTATGAATATATTAAAAATCTGAACAGACCTGTAACTAATAAAGAGATTAAATCAGCAATCCAACCCTGAGCCCGCCCCCAAAAGCCTGGGACCAGATGACTTAATTGAAAAATTCCACCAAAAATTTAAACAATTAACACGAATTCTTCTCTAATTCTCCCAAAAAATTGAAAAGTAAGGAATACTTCTAAACTGAATTTGTGAGTCAGAATTACACTGATACCAAAATCAAATCTACTACAATTAAAAAAAAAAAAAACTACATACTAATATCCCTGATAAATATCAGGAAAAAATTCTCAATAAAATATTAGCAAACCAAATTCAACCAGATATTAAAAGGATTATATATCATGACCACATGGGATTTATTCCTGGAATGGGATGATGTTCTGACATGTGAAAATTAATCAATGTAATATTCCATGTAACAAAATGAAGGACAAAGCACATGTAATAATCTCAATTGATGTAGTGTCTTAGTCCGTTTATATTGCTATAAAGGAAGAACTGAGACTTCGGTAACTTGAAAAGAGCTTTCTTTAGCTCATCATTCTTCAGACTGAACAAGAAGCATGGTATCGACATCTGCTTCTGTTGAGGAGGACCTCAGATTGTAGGAGGAGCAGAGTGGGTTTGTTCAGGGATCACCCAGAAAGGGATGAAGCAAGAGGTAGTGAGGCGGAACAATTTTTTTTTTTTTTTTAGAGACAGTACTCTCACTCTGTCAGCACAGCTACAGTGGAGTGGCACCCATCTCAGTTTTCTGAGTAGCTAGGACTACAGGTACAAGCCGCTAAGCCAGGATCAGGCTCTTTGTAATAATTAGCTCCTAGGGAAACTGTAATAGAATGAGCACTCACTCCTTACCCCAAGGATGACACCAAACCACTCAGGAAGGGCCCACCCCCATGACCCAAACTCCTCACATTAGGCAACATCTCTAACACTGAGGATCAAATTTCAACATGAGATTGGAAGGAGTCAAACAAAGGCTACCAAAGGTTAGCCTGCAGAAAACAAATTTGAAAAAAATGAATGCCTTTTCGTGATAAAAGCACAGAACTAGGAATTACCTCAACATAATAAACAGAAAGCTCTCATATCTAAACTGAACAAGATAAGGATGTCCATTCCTACCACTTCCAGAACTGAAAATACTAGCCAGAGCAATTAAGCAAAGAAATAAAAGGCATCCAAATTAGAAAGAAAGAAGTAAATTTATCCTGTTCACAGATTATATAATCTTATGTGTAGAAAATTGTACACACACACATATGCATCAAGCTATTAGTGCTTACAAACTAATACAGCAAAATTGCAGGATATAAATCTGACATACAAAAATCAATTGCATTTCCATATACTAGCAAAAATCACAATTCCAAAATGAAATTGAGAAAACAATCCCATTTACATGAGCATCAAAAGAGTAAAATACTTAGGAATGAACCTAATCAAGAAGGCTAACAACTACAAAGCATTGCTGAAAGGAATTAAAGATACAAATAAATGGAAAGACATTCCATGTTCACAGTGAAAGACTTAATGTGATTAAAATGTCTACACTACCCAAAGCAACATGATATTATTAAAAGTTCATACCACCTACAGATTTAATGCACCCCTATCATAATCTCAATAACCTTTTCTGCAGAAACAGAAAAAAAATCATTCTGAAGTTCATGTAGAATCTCAAAAAGACCCTGAATAACCAAAACAATCTCAATAAAGAAAAAAAAAGTCAAAGGCCTTACACTTTCTGAGTTCAAAACATGACAAAGCTATAAAAATCAAAACACTATAATACTGGCATAATACAGACATAGAGACCCAGAAATAAACTTTCATATACGTGATCAAATGAGCTTTGTTAAGAATGCCAAGACTGCACAGTAGGGAAATGATAGTCTCTTCAACACATAGCATCTTATTTTATTTTTTTCATGACAATTCTTACCATGTGAAATTGTGTGTTATTTATTTTTTGTTAACCACATCCACATTCACTCCACAAAATAACCTCCATGAAAACAGGAAATGCATCACTTACCACTCATGTTCCCTGATATACTCCAGCTTCTAGAACATTGCTATTGAATTTTTGTTTAATTGTGGATAAAATAAAGATGAGGTGCACCTTCCAATCTCTCATTCTCATGCTGCTTCACACTTCATGCCTTTGACCTGATTAGATCCTTTGGATCTCATTGGGACGCAAGTATTACTTGCTCTAGGACACTTTCCCTAATTTTGTCAAATCCTCCTCAGGGTGATTCCTATCTCCCTGGTTGCACTTATCACAGTTGCTGTTTGTCCTTTGCTTGTGTGATTATATTTGAGTCCTATCTGCTTTCCCCAGGCCAAAGACTTTTCATGTGGTGTCACGTCTTATCGCTATCTCAACATACACAATGAGCTCTCCATAGATGTTTACTGACAAATGCCTCCAGCAGCTTGTGGCAACATGAATACTCATCCTGGTTGTCCTGGAGCATCTCTGGTGAATATCTGCTGCCCTGACGTCACTGTAAGCAAGACTCCCAGTTTGGACGATCAGTTATATGGTCATTCCAGTTGTGTGATGTTAGCAATATCACAAATATCCCCAAAGGATTAAAAGTCTAATTAAATTGCTTAAACATAATAAACTTATAAGTAGTATTTACAAACTACAGGTCACTACCTAATAGTGGACCATGACTACCATTTTTGTGTGTGTGCACTAGGGAAGACTAGAAAAAATAGAATTTATTCCTAGTGAACCACATGTGGACAGCTAAATGTGGTTTAGGAATACTTTCTTCTCTCATATATAGCTTTGTATGTGCAAGTCAGAACACAGACTACTTAGCTTTTTGGGTTATCATGGTGCTATGGGGGGTCATTGCTCCCCACCCAGACCCCATGGACCAGGCTGATGCATGCATTTCCCAGTTACTTAGAGTCTTGGCTTGTAAGCCTCCCTTTGTCCAGGCTTCCTCCTCTGCCTGCCTCCTTCACTCCCCATACAGGTTCCTCCTGAGAAGCTTCTCTCAACACATTGATACCAGATTTTCGACTTTAGATTTCCAGGCTCTTGGTCTCGACAATTCGATGAATGAGTCAACGGACCATAGAACGAACAGTGAGGTTTTATTTACAGTTCAAAGAACCAAACCGCCTTGCAGGGCAGAACGTGAGTGTTACAACTCTTATGAAAACAACTCTTACAAAGAGCTAAGCCTCTTTGTAGAGTGGGATCAGCAGTAGAAGTGTTACAGCTCCTACAAAGGACCAAGCCTCTTTGCAGAGGAGGGTCAGCGGTAGAAGTGTTACAGCTCCTACAAAGGACCAAGCCTCTTTGCAGGGCAGGATCAGCAGTAGAAGTGTTACAGCTCCTACAAAGGACCAAGCCTCTTTGCAGGGCAGGAGGTTTAGCAGTAGAAGTGTTACAGCTCCTACAAAGGAGCAAGCTTCTTTGTAGAGGGTCAGTGGTAGAAGTGTTACAGCTCCTACAAAGAGCCACGCCTCTTTGTAGAGCGGGATCAGAAGTGTTACAGCTCTTGCTCTTTCTTCCTCAAAGTTCTGCAACAGCTCACTGAAGTCTTGTTCTTCTGCTCTATCTTCCTCGAAGGTCTGCAACGATCTGCGATGGTCTTGCTCTTCAGCTCTCTTCCTCTCTGGAAGGTCAGCGATGATCTGCTCCTAGGCTCTTTGCTCAGGGGTTTATATAGGAGCAGTTGTCCAATGAGCTGAGAGCTTAGCTGATTGGTCTATAAAATAGACCAGTCAGGAGCAGGATTGAAAATGGACCACTCAGGGATGCACTAGAGGAATTGCTAGTGTTTTCCCCTGATCGGCCAGGTCTTCTTTGTTACTGGAGCCTCTGGTGGGAGAGGAAAGCTCCCCCTTTGGCTCCAGCCTGC
>NW_003852420.1:3183850-3202487 GCF_000181295.1 Otolemur garnettii
GGGAGGCTTCCCCACTTGGTCCAGCCTGCCAGTTCCTTTGCTGGATGCTGCCACCAAAACAGAGGTGGCAGGTTCCCCAGGCCCTGCTCCGCTGAGCTGGCTGGGGTGCCACTTTTCCGGTATCAACATCATCTGTATGAATATCTGTATCTCAATTACTATTTCTAAGAAAGCAACCTAAAACTGCTGTCATTTTGAAAGTATGGAGGCAAAACCCCATTCCATAGGCTAGGTAATTTAATCAGCCAATATAAATATGTTGTTTTTAAATTATGCTACTTTATGTTTATAGAAGTTTTCTTTTCTTCACAGTCTCTAGGAAAAGTGCAAAATCTTACATGGAAATCATGAACGGGTAAAACACTCTACTGTTTTTGAACCAAGACTTGAGAAAACAGGTGTGCCGGCCATCTGCCCATGTGTGGGGGATGCTCATCCCTAAAATGCATCAGTCCAGACTTCAATTCACATAAGAGTCAAAATCTCCAACCCATTGAGGGGAAAAAGGATCAGAAATACAGCTGCATTTCCCTCTTTAAATCAAGAGAGGTAAATGGTAAGGTGCTTTGAAAAATGTCACTTTGGAGCCAGCTGTGCTTTACCATTGCATAAGCCTTTCACTTTATCTCTGGACAAAAAATGAACAGGCATTCAGTGTAGATCCCCTAACCTCCAAGTCACCCCACTCCTACTAGGCTCCTACTGGGTGCCTAGCTATGTCCCCTCATGCTGTTTATTGTTTGACAAATGCCAAGGCTTCCATGCATCTCTCCTGGGCTTCACAGAACAGTGTCCAGACAGGCAAAAATAAACCACAGCTCTGAGCAAGAAGGGCAAATGAAAGGTTCTTGTACCCATCAAAAACAGACCCTGGCAAACAAGTGAAACCAGCACACCTTAGCTAAACAATCATGATATTTCATTTGGAGACTTATTTATTTATGGAAAATTCACTTTCAAAAGGCATTTCTAACTGGTTTGTTTGTTTGTTTTACCAATATTATTAGGCAGAAATCACTTGGGTTTGCTGACAGTTTTTAGAGAAAACAGAATGAAAACACCAAGAAAAAGGGGAAGACACTAAGTTAAAAATAGAATAGAATTCTTAGAAACTCAAACAATAGCCACAAGTAACCAAGAGTAATTAGCCGGATATTCTGTATAGAACAAGAATTCCTCTTCCTAATTGAGTATCCCTTGCTAATGACAATTCAATTATCGAGATTTTTAAAATAAATTCTGGTTCATGCACCTAATGGAATGTGATATAGCCATTTATGAAAATGCAAACAGAACTATATGATTTGCTATGCAATTCCTTCCAAGATGTAATGTTTAATGAAAAATAAAATTTTAGAAAGGAAGTGAAAGATAATATCCAAAACATTTGTGGCAAAGCAATAAGAATCCCATTATGCATGTGTATATATAAATACATGTTTATATATGTATGTGCAATATGATATCTATATACATATATGTACATATATGTATATATATAGCATAATCATATATATCATATATATGTATATATATTAAGAATGTCACTCCTTAAAACAGTTTACAATTAATAAAGATTAGTCTGGACTTTGAAGCCTTCACCCATCTTAGTGGGTGGGTGAAGTGACTTCTCCATAAATAAATAAGTCTCCAGATGAAATACCATGATTGTTCAGTTAGGTGTGCTGGTTTCACTTATTTCCCAGGGTCTGTTTTTGATGGGTACAAAAATCTATCATTTGCCCTTCTTGCCTAGAGCCTGTGGTTTATTTTGTATATGTATGTATATATGTACATACATATTATATGAACACATATACAAGTGCATATGTAGAGATTAGGAAAAGGATGTTGGACAGAGACTTTTTTCACTGTTGGCTTTTTTCCGATTTTTTTTTTCATATGCATTGTAACCTATTCAGAAGTAACAGTCTGAAGAAGAAAAGAAGTAACAAAAGGCAACATTTTAAAAGACTGCAACCCACAAATCCAAATAGCTATTAATACACCAAACACTATGGTTTCTTTTGTGGAGGGTGGGTAATGAAATGTGTGTACCGCTTCATATTTGCTAAGTCAAATTCTTACTACGTATATGTGCTATTTCTTGGAATTTCTATAAGTACCTGAAAAATATTTTGGTGATAGTAGCTTGTAAACTATAATTGCTATAAGTTCTAGCCCAGTGGTCTTAAAGAGAAATCTGTGTTTCCTGAACCATAAGGATTCAAATAAGATAAGGATTCCATAAGGGTTCAAATCTGAACCCCAGGAGAATGCCCGCACGTTGAGAACCCAGAATATCCAGCCTCCAGTAAAATTCCCAAGGCTGCCTTGGAAAGAGCTTATCTAGAACAAAGGGTCAAAATCACTCCAGATCCACACAATGAGAAGACTAAGTAACTTTGAATAAAGAGAATATTTGTCTCCTTATAGGAATGAGGGATTCTAAGGTGGGCGCAGGCTTCAAAGTTCAGACTGATTCTTTATTAATTCTAAACTGTATTAGGGAGTGACATTCTTAATCTTCTTGGAAACAGTAGAAATAAAAACTCGAATCTCTAAAATGTTTACTTGAGAGCAAAGTGTAGCATCTGCCTGGTAATTTTCAAGGGTGTAGCTGCTAGGAACTAAAAATATCTTCTGGGGGAGGGCTGTGCAGATGGGGAGTTGGGGGCGGGGAGGGGTGCAGGGAGAACCCAGAAGAGGCGCCATCTGAGCAGATTTCATGCAATTAATAGGGAGTGTGTTGGCTGGTGGACTTTAAAAATAGAACCTCATTTCTGAGGGGTGGGTGCCTGGCTCCAGAGCCTCGGAAGGAGCCTGTTGAGAGGGATGATTAAATGAAAGATTGTGCAGTTTTAAGAAAATGTTGGCATAAAGAAATGGCACCGATTACTGATGCTCCAGCCACTTTCTGAAAGGTTTCTGCAAATTGCTTTCCTTGGATGAAATACCAAATATCTGTTCCCAAATGTTATGAAGCAAAATAAATCACATTCCATTGACACATCCAATATGTCGTATGAGAGACCCTGAACCCAAACAAAGCAAAGCTGCTGTTACCTCAAAGCTATTACATTTCTTTTTCTTGCTTTTGTATTAAGGCTGCAAGATGAAAACTTGTAACTTGTAACCAAACCAAAAAATTATCTCTGCTTCTCCCTGCATGAAATGAGAAATCAAATCAGCAACTGACACGTTTTTAAAGTTCTAAAATAACTCAGAAATCATTCATTCTGACTCCCACTTTTATAAATGAAGATGGTGAATCCCAGAGATGGCAGACCATTTAGCCAAAATCATTTTGCTGGGGAGTGAGACGGTCAGAACTGGAATCCCGATCTCTCAGCTCTCAGCTTATAATAAATACACCTTTTGCTAAATAGGGGTATAATAAAGAGCCCAAGCCTTTCTAAGACTTTTTATTTTCCTAAAATCAACGTTTTAAGAAAACGTGACTTTTTTTTCAAGCAATAGCCAACGCTTGAAGGCAGCACGTACTGAGGCTGCAAAGAAAGAAATTTCTTAACCTATGAAACAATTCCGTGTTAAAGTTATGTGCATACGGCGGCCTTATTAGTTGCATTTCATAGGTGAAAATACTGAGACAATGCGCAACCCACAGTACTTATCCAAGTGTCAAAGTTGCTGTGGAAACAGCTTCACCAGCAGCCATGCCCACCTTGCAGCCACTGCGAGTGTGAACTCCTAAGATCTATGGCAGTTCTAGAAATGCTAAGAGATTGCCAATGAATCATTGACACAGGCGTGCAGGTCAGCCCTCTAGCCTCACTCCAGAGCTCCCCTTGGGATCAGACTAGACTCCTGCTGGGACCACATCCTTTCTCAGCCTTTTCACTCTCCCTCTGGTGTTCCTCAGAACCTGCCTTCAATCAATCAAGTGCTTCAAGAGAATCTGACCTCAAACACCAAATGAGTGTGCAGGAGAAGTAATAAATGTCAGATAACAGCTCGTAATATCCAAATCTTTTTTGATACCATTTTCACTTCCATCTCCATGCAAAACCTGTAGCTGAGACAGGGTGTTCTTCACGTTTCTGCTACAAGCAGATGCTGTGTTCTCCTTGTCTGGTGATCTGGAGGGTTTCCCAGTTTCTCTGCTTTGTCGTGTGCTTTCCAACATGGCCATTCAATTTTGCAGCACCATTTCAGTCATTTTGCTTAAAAACAAATAAACAAAAAGCAGATATTTTTAAAGGTACGGTAATGAGTGACGAGCAAAGAAACAGCCCTGAAGGTATAAATTTGAGCCCCTCGCCATGAATGAGGCCTGGGTCGTTCTCTTGTTCTGTTTTTCCAGAGTTCTGTCTATACTTGGTGAGGAGCTTGATACCAGGGGCTGAGCTCTTGATCAACCAAGCAGAGTGAGAGGTCTCAGAAGATGTGGAGAGAGAGAGAGTGAAGAAAATTTCCTTCCTTCACTCAATTGAGGTTTGTTGACAGAAGCAATAGAAAATGTTGCACATAAATATGTGTGTCTATGTAGATATGGTATATTTATGTAAGTTCACATGTAGTTATTAAGCTATATAGATAAATATAAACAAGGTTCAGAATTGAATAAGAATAGGTTACATAGTAATGTGTAGCATTAAAAATTAATGATAATAAGGAAATAAGGGATTAAAATTAAGGAAAAACTATTTTTTTTAAGTTAATAAATACCAGACTCCATTTTTCAAGCCTAGGATAAATGGTTATCAGAGAAGTAATAAAAACACTTCAGCCTCTCTTTAGGGGAACCAAAGAAGGAGAGAAGAAAACGGAAGTAGACTTTTAAACTCTCATTTGGTCGGAGTGGAACACAGTAAAAATACAATAGCGATTTTGTTTTTGAGGGGGAGAGGGAAATATGTTTTTTAAGGAATAGTAGCTATTAATATCTAATAATTTAGACCAAAAGAATAGAAATTAACTAAATGACAATGGAGAATAAAGTAGACCTTATCATATTAGCAAAGAGAGAGAGAGAATAAATAGAAAAGGTAAAATAAAAAAAGTAGTAAACATAAAACAAGATGAAAGTAGCAGATTATGCATATCAGTCACCATATAAAATCAGAATTAGAAAACAAAGTAAAAGAATAGGATACTATCGTGGCAAGACAGTGACCACACATTTCACTGGCTTTTACAAGCTACATTCTCTGATCATAAGCTAATAAAATTAGAAATAAATCATTAAATGATAGCCAAAAAAACCTTAATAACTAGACTATAAAAGCACATGCTTCTAGATAATGTTTAATCAAAAAGGAAATTAAAACTTGTCTAGAAGGCTAAAAAAAAAAAAAGAACACTTCATTTATAACAAAACCCACAGAACACATCAAAAGCTATATTCAGAGGAAAATTGATAGCTTTAATTTCTTTCATTATTAACAGAAAGCTGATTTAAAAAGCATTTTTTTCATGTAAAAACTGAAAAATGAGCAGCAGCAAAATTAACAGTAAAAAAGGAAGTTTTAAAATATTTTTAGGTGGGAAAAATAGAAGAAAGGATGAATGGTTCTAAAAGCTTGCTCTTTGAAAGGATTAAAAAAAAGACACAATGTCTTCTGATTCATTTTTTTAAGACTACATTTATTCTATTGGGTGTATGTCTGGCTCTTCTTTTAAAATATTAAAATAGTAATTATGATATTGACGAAGGAGAATAGTGAACAAGAAACAAGAGGAGACGTAGGCAGGGAGGGACACAAAAGAGAATGAAATTATGATGGGAGAAAGGCCACAGATGAAAATGAGTAATTTTTTTTTTTTACCAAAATACCTCTAATTTGCCACCTTTCACAGTTTGCTGCCTTTACTTCTCCATTTAATCGAGAATCATTTTAATTTTACTGGCCAACTGTGTGTCTGACAGGAGACTTGGTTTATTCCCTCTCAAATTCAGTAAGGGTTGCTTCTCTCCGTTTGCTTCCTTACCTTCCTTCCAAGTTTGTGGCTCGTGTCAACTGGTTTAGCCCAGGCATGATAGCTTTCTTATCTCTTATAAGACCTCAAAGCACATTCACATTCACTATAGTACAGTGTCACAGAATTGTTTTAATTTTTAAGCAGCAATGTGACTATACCAGTCAATAGTTTTTTGGGGTTTTTTGTTGTTGTTTTCTTTATTCCATTTTTTTTTTTTTGAGACAAAAAAACTTCTCTGTTGCCCTGGGTAGAGTGCCATGACATCATAGCTCACAGCAACCTGAAACTTTCAGGCTCAAGTGATCCTCTTGTTTCAGCCTCCCCAATAGCAGGGACTACAGGTGCCAACCACAATGCCCCACTAGTTTTTCTATTATTTAGTAGAGACAGGGTCTCCTTCTTGCTCAGGCTGGTCTTAAACTCCTGAGCTCAAGCAATCCACCTGCTTTGACCTCACAGAGTGCTAGGATTACAGGCATGAGCCACCACAACCGGTCATCAGGCAATAGTAATATGGGAAAAGTAAAATGAATTGTTTAATAAGCTAAGTGAGAGGAGGTTTCTCACTAATTTTTAATTATCAAAGACATTTCTCTCTCTCTCTCTCTCTCTCACACACACACACACACACACACTCAGCATATAGTTAATTATCTCACCAGGAAGATAGATCAGCCATGACCCTCAGCATCAAGAGACTTAAAGATCTAGTAGAAATTTCCTTGCACTTAGATTTTCGACATTGAGTAATAGTTTGTCTGGAAGGGACATAATTGATAAGGGTAAGAGCCTAACTCTGAGGTTCCCCCTTTCCCAGATACTTTTCAGATCACTCTTAGTAAGTTAAAAATAATCTCAATTTCCAGACAGAAAAGTAACTCTAATGTAATCAATACTAAATGTTGACTCTCTGTAACAACAATCATTTTCTCTGTAGCAAACCACATTGAAATAGTAGTTTATGAGAAATTATTTAGCTCACAGTTCTGTGGGTCAGCAATTTAGGCTGTGTTTGCCTGGGTTAGGCGGTTCTGTGGCTCTCTGTGGTCATCCACATGTGGGTCAGCTTATGCACATCTGGTTGGGGCACCTGGGCTGATTCATTTGGCTTCTGCTGTCTTAAGTCTTCCAGCAAACTAACTCATCCTCCTTCATGTCAAAGTCTGTGAAGCTCCATGAAGCACAGGCTTAAAACTGGTGTGAGGCCATTCCCACCAATCTATTGGCTAAAGGACATCACAGGTTCCTGCCAGATGCAAAGGGTGGAGAAATAGACCCTAATTCCCACAGGAGAAACTGCACAGGCACATTGCAAGGGTGTGGGTACAAGGCGGAAAAGGATTATGGTGACTTTGCAACCCCAATATCATTATGTTTCCTTCCTGAGGCCACACAGTTAACATCCTCTCGAGGCTACTGCTGCATAGTCCCATTCAATGGCTCACTCTTGCTTCCCCAGGTATCAATCTCTGTTACTCCCCTATTTCCACTTTTAAACTCTACAGGCACAAGTCAGGGTTTCCAAGTCTAGCCCCATAATCTTCTTACTTAGTGCCCCCCTTCCCTTCTCTATGTGGTGTGGGAAATGCATGCTTTCTAAAATTCTTTCCAAACAAATCCTCACTATTAGCCTTAGTTTCTCTTGATATCTTTGCCTTTCATTTCTGTGTGATGCAGAGAACTAAAAAACTACTTTCATCTTTTTCTTAGTTTGAGATCTCCCAGAAACAAGAGGGGATATGAGTGGGAGAAGGTTAGTTAGGGAGGTGATCCCAAGAAAAACAGATTGGAGAAAGAAGGAAAGAGAGACAGAGACGAGAGGGAAGCCAATACATGGTGTGTTTTTTAATCCAGTTGCCACTATGGGCAAAAATGTGGGGAGTCACCATGTAACCCAGACTGAGAATTGTCCCACCCCTAAGTGAGGGAACCCAGGCATTCACACACCGTCTATTGAATCATTTACACAATCAATCCAGTGTTTGATTGCAGTGAGAGACACTCTGGGTGAGGGATGGCTAATTCCCTGGCACCTCCAGCCAGCTATGAAGCTATATAGGCAGAGTGTTCACCAGCAGCCTGAGAAAACCATCAAGCAAGAACAGCAGGTGCCGGTGGTTGGCAAATCAGGCCACTTACCCTAGAATGATAGAGTGGAGATAACTCCCTGTGCTCCTTGCCCTATGTTGATGGTGTAGCAATGCCATGAACACCAAGACAACAGGAAACACTCAGTTTAGCATTCTGTTAAAATGCCATTGTCTCCAAATGTTTCATCTTCTCTCAAAAAGGCCCTTTATCCTTCTATCCAGCCCCTATTATTTTTTTATCAGTTATACATATTTGCATTTCTGTGTTTCAGACCGCCTTAAATTCTAATGTCTGGATTTATGTTTCTCCCTACAGATATATTGCCTATTACCCTGCATTCTCTTTTGCCAATATCTTCTTTTCTGATACTATGCATATGTCTTTTCATCTACTGCAGGGTCCAGCCCATAGCAAAGGCTCAAACACTATTTCTGGAATAAATGAATTAATGGTGAGATTCATTATTCTTTGCAATCAGGCATCCAGGATACTTTCCCATGCAATACAAACTATTGTCTTTCCCCTTTTTGGCTTCCTTAAGAGGTGCAGACTCTCATTACCTGAAAGTTTGTATTAGTTTTAACCAGTGGTTTATCACGGAAGAAATTCAACCTGACATCACCCATTTTCATAGTCATTCTAGCTCCTGCAACGTAAAACAATTTTTTGAAGGTCTATATGGCTATCACTTTCCGTTCCGTAAGCATGAATTTTATGCATTGTCTAGGAAAAAGGAACCACATTTCTCTCTCACTTTCTCACTTTATTTCTCAATATACATACAGACATATCAAATGAATTATGTTTGTACGTGGTATTCTCTCTGTGAAGAATTGTATTCCTCTCTCGTTGCTCTCATCAACCCTTATTCACCTCAATTGTTTTTAGTAAACTTTCTTTTGAGGTAGAACAAACACAAATATAAAAGTACATAAATCATAAGGACGTAGCTGGGTGCATTTCCACAAGCGAACACATATGTAGCTGATGATCTCTCCCCAGCTTGCAGAATCCACTGGTGAACATCCAGCCTCTTTCTGTTGAGGGTCCTCATTCTTTCTAGAGGACCTGCGGCTACCCCTTTAGGGCTCTTTCTTCCCCATGGTCCACCTCCAGCATATGGAAATCCTCAGAGAAGGCCAATCTCTGCTTATTCTTCTTGTGACAGTGTTGATTTTGTTTTTAGTTTTTGAGGGAGCCCAGCGTACGTTCTAGCTATCATCTGTGATTAGATCTCTCAGTTATGAGTTCCCTTAGAGTTCTGCTGTCACTTCTTTGAGTATCTAGAGTAAAATTCACTTTAAGGGATCCTCTAGAGTAAGTTTCCTATGAGCAGTCCTCGCGTGTTCTCTGCACGGGACACACATTTTACCCCTTCGGGAGTTAAGTGCCGTGATAGCTCTGTCTGTCAGGCTGTATTCCCAGTGCCTAGGCTGGTGCTTGGCACATTGCCTGTTGTCAATTATTTTCTCAATTAACATAGAATGACCTCTACCTAGTTTGCACACTGGAGATTTTGAGTATCTTTCTAATCTTTAAATGAGGGCAAGTCTATTCCAACATTTAATTTATTGATCATCCAGATAGGTTTAGGAGGTGAAAGTGTATAGTGGCTGATTAGGTTAAATACATAGTGAATTGGGCCAGCAGGTAGTGTGAAAATAATGATGCTGTCATTATTTTTAATAACTTCCAACTAATTCTCTGCATTGTAGCCCAAAGAATTTCCTATCAGCTTTAAATGCCTATCCCCTCCCCACATATGTTTACCCAACAAGCATCATTCTCTAGAGTGGACCCTTATGAACAGCTGTCCAGTCCATTGGCCACTTCCTCCCATGCTGCCTTGGCTGTAGGCCAGTTCTCTAGAGCAGTTCTCTAAATAAAAGGAAACAGCTCTGAAGACCAGTGTCGAAGCTGTCTTTCCTTTGCCACCTGCCCCACTGCTCTGCCAAGCCAGGTGCCACATGTCCGGGATCTACGCTGACCCCCTTCTGCTCCCACCAAGTTCCGTGTCTCTACCATACCCATAATATGTTTTACAATATGTTTTTTTGAGAACACCCCATCCTGATTTAAACTTGAGTGGTTCTGTATTTATTTTTGGCCTCTTATTTTGAATTAGTCCAAATGTATCCATATTTAGCTAATAGTCTTATTGTCTGCAGTCTGGGCTTCAGCTATCTCCAGTGTCTCTGGCTGTATCCTCTACATCTTCAACAGAGTTCAGAGGGAAACATTAGCACATTTCAGGGAGACAAAAGGGAAGAAGCCTTGGCCCCACCATCTTTTCCTGGAAATCTTAAATATATTTTAAAATACCTTTTTAATTACTGAGCTGCTCTGACCCAAATGCTCTCACATCACAACTGAATGCCATTCAAGGAGCATACGAACAACAAATCACTAAATTACAAGTATAATAGAAAGGACTTCCGGAAAGGATCCAGCTACTGCTGATGTTCGGGTCCATAGGACACGGCTGGATACTTTCCGGGCAGCCTTCACAGGCTGACAGTTTTCAAAAGAAGATTTGCAGTTGACGTCCTGTTGTCCTCAGGTACACTCTTCGGACAACTCCTGAACCATTGCCCCACAGTGGTTGAACAGTGAGCTTTGCAATTCTGTTCTTCTCCACCCATATTCGTATCTCCGGGGGGGACTCCTCATTTACTAACTGCAAATCAGAAATTGGAGGAAAGAGAGACTGCAACCGATTGCCATCCATTCTAAAATCTAGGAGTGGTGCCGGAAGGTGGCTCTGCTGGACCGTGGAAGTGCAGCGGATATTTTTGTTCCCTCAGAAAAATTCTCTGTCCAGTGTGTACCACATAGGTAGTCATGCCGATGGGACATGCGCATGTGGCCACCCCCGCCACAGCGTCCAAGCGTGGTGGTGGCATCTGCGGGCGAGCTTGCTCCCGGGGGATGGACCCAGTGCGGCTGCCGCCTCCGGGCCACTTACATGATTTTAACTAAAGCCTTCAAGGGTGCGGGCTATTTGTCAAACTGAGTTCCAGGGGACTCTGAGGTCCCTCAAAAGTGTTTCATGGGAAGTGACGGGACCTTCCAGGGGTAATCTAAGTACGTGACCTTCTGACTCGTCAGCTACAGTTCACCCAATGCGGTTCTGTCTTGTGTCTTACATGCGCAATTCCTTTCACAGTCCTGGTAGGAAAAGGTTCTACTGAAAAGAAGTTTATAAACTGCCACGCAGAGGATGCTGCTGCTTCAGTCTAACACGCCACACAGTTCTCAACCTGGGAATCTCTGTTTTTATCAAGTACTCTATAATTGGTAGTAGACGGGATATTTAAATGAAGTAATGTTGCTTCATTTTCCTTCCACCAGCGTACTAGCCAAATTAACAGTCTTCCCTTCTTCCCCAGAGAACCTGGGTGACCGGGTGCTAAACCTTTTCTTTCAGTCATAGAATTGGATAAAAAACATTGTGAATATGAAGAGGTATTTGCCAGCTATGGTCTTCAGGGCTGGGTGGGACCCTCACTCCCTGCCCTCATTGGTGGCAATTGGCCGGAGTCATAATTAAAATCAGCTTTGTTCCAGCTTTAGCACCAGGCTCAAAGGTGACAAAAATCAGCAATTCTGAGAATATTCAGGTTTGTGGGGAAGATGCTTTTGGCCAGAGTCTTTCAAAACCCACCACGGAACCAACAACAAAGCATGTGAACGCCCAGCCTTCTATTCGACTTCAGCTTCCTCTGTAGAATACTACAGATGTGGCTTTTTTCCATCCTCTCACACAAACTACACTAAGTATTATTAACATCACCTTTTACTCTCCCTCTAACTACAAATACCAACAGTTCTTATAGGCTGTAGATAAAGTATTATAATATTCCTTGAAAAAAAAAAAGTGCTTTAAATCCTTTGATTAAAAGTAACCAAATAGCCTAAAATAGATGCTGTTTAAAAAAAGGAATGAGAGGACCTCAAGTGAAACGTTTGTTAGCCAGCATGTAATAAATCTTTTTTAGATTGGAGATGGGGAGGTATGTGTGCATGTGTGTGTTTATCACGGCTATTAAACTTAATGTGGTGCTCACTGAATTGTAAAATAAACCAAGAACTGCTCTGCACTCTATGTCCGCCAAATGCTGAGGGGCTAACAGGTGCACGTGGGGGGTATCTGCCAAGGGAATGGAGCTAGAGCAACAAAATTTGGTTTCTTTCCCCCAGTTCTAGCTAGAGGGATTTTTTTTATTAATCTTTGACTTCAGTTCAAAAGCAAATGTAGGTTTCTTGGGGGCCAGTCTGGTGAGATGGGCTAACCTAGATGCCTGATTCATATGGACACACTTACCCACAGAAGCGTCTAGGGATAAATCAGGTGCCACCTCACAAGACATCAGTCCTGCTCCCCTATTTTTGGTTGCAAAGGAGAGGACCAGAAGGAAGAAACGGAGCACAGTATCCTATAATCTACTTGAAATAGAGCAGCAAATTGTTAGGCACAGTAGAAGGGGATCCATAAACGGAGGCGAGAGGTCTGTGGCTTCCTTAAGTGCACACACACACAAACAGAAGACATATTTTTGTGTGTGATATTTTTGTGTACATACAAAAATATAATTCAGGCATATGCTTATTTTCAGCAAGACATGGGGTACATTTCTATTTTTAAAGTTCTGGCCTAGGATGTCAAGTTAAAAAAAAAAAGTAGATAGAAACATTGCAAGTCAGTTTAGTCCAGAAGAATGGGCATGTGTCTCAGTTATCCTGGGGGAAACTCTAGGTCCAGGATTTGACTTCTCTAAGGAGCTTTCTCTACCAGACTTAGGAGATTTCAGTAAAACCAAAATGAATATTCTTTTTTTTTTTTTTCTGAGATAGTCTCACTCTGTCCCCTTGGGTGGGGTGCCCTAGTGTCATAGCTCACAGCAACCGCAAACTCTTGGGCTCAAGCAATCCTCTTGCCTTGACCTTCCAAGTAGCTGGGACTAGAGGTGCCCACCACAACACCCAGCTAGGTTTTTTATTTTTAGTAGAGATGGAGTCTCTCTCTTGCTCAGGATGGTCTTGAACTTCTGAGGTCAAGGGACCTGTCCCACCTGCCCAGGCCTCCCAGAGTGCTAGGACTACAGATGGGAACCACCACACCAGCCACTTAATGTTCTTAGTAAAGGCACTGAAAGTATTACCTATGTTGCCTGGCTTGAAGGCCAGCTATCCCCAAATAGCTGAAGCACCATTGCTTTATGTCTCTGGGTTAATCCCTTTACATAGGTATGCCTCTCCCTGAAAGTCCCCCTTTAAAATGCAAATGCCAATAGAAAAACATAATACATCATGGCACAAATTAATTGTACAGACACACTTTCTCCCACCCTGAGATCAAAAAGAAGCGTGAAATCAAAAGGAGAAGGTGTTGAGAAAGAAAGGAGATAGGATGCTGGGCAACTAACCACTATATCTCTGCTTCAGTTTTGTGTAAGTCTGGCCCAAGGCTATCTAAGCTACCTGGACAGTAACTGTTCCCCAATAGCAGGAGTTCAGTTTTAAAATTCACTTATCATCATTGAAGCTATTAATATGTAAACCATCCAGCCAAAGGACTGATAGATGAATGACAAAATCTAATTTCTCACCAAGTCTATCTCTCTTCTTTTCCTACTTCTTCCCACATCCACCCTTGTTTAAGCCATTGTCGCTCTATGCACCTCTCATAGAGGCTTCACCACATTTATTTTCTCCCAAACCCAACACATTTTCACAATGCAGCCGAGAGGTTTTTTATTTTTCAAGATGTAAATCTGACCTGGCTAGCTCCCTACTTAAAACTGGTTGGTGCTTTGCATTGTCCCTGAGTAGCATTGAGACACCTAAATGGCTTAGGGACCCTGCAGAGTAGGGCTCTCCCAGCCTCCCTGTTTGACCTTCTCATGGTGAACTCACTTGCACCAGCTCTTTGGACTCTCCCATCTTCTTCCCCTGTCCATACTGTAGATCTGAATCTCATTGCTTCAGAGAATACTTCCTGCTATAAATTATAGGCTTTCTTGGACACCACATCCTTCTCCTTAAATATAACCACCACAGTTGAAATTCCCTACTGGTTTTATATATTGTTTAGTTAATGTCCACCTCCCAACACCACTATGAGTGGCAAGTAAGTCAGAAAGTCCGACTCTTTGAGCATATATGCACAGTTATAAACAATGGAACGTGAGTAGAAGTGATGTGGACAATTTTAAGAATCTACCCATATATAATTTTCATGTGCAATCCTATGTACTCTGTTCAAAAATTGAGAGGATATAGAAAAGGATAAAGATCTTGGAAGCCATATTTTGAAGATGGAAGTTCCACAGGACAGAAGGAGCCTGGGGTCACAAATAGGAGGACATTTACCCAACCAAGAACATCCACATTGGGCTGCTTATTCTGATAAGCCACAAAGATTTGGAATATTTCATAGTAGCTAGCATCGCCCTGATAAAACAATTCTATTCCTCATGCCTAGAATAGTATCTAATACATAGTACATATTCAATAAATATCCTAATTTGATTTAATTAAATGAACATATTGGTTCTTGGTATATGGGAGATTCTTTGCAATTGGTGGAGGGAATTGAGTGTCTGCTTTTGATCAGAAATTTTGAGAACAATACCATTTTTCTAAGATTATCTGAAGGAGGAAGGGAGATGCACAGATACCAAGGTTAAATTGAGATTTCACATAATGAAAAATAATGCATTCTTAATTTTCATTGTGTGCTTAATCAAAGTAGTGACATGTCCACTCAGATTTAATAACCATCAGCCAAGTATCAAAACACTAGTGTTAGGCACTGAGATTTCCATCAGGGCCAGTGAGACATATCTGTGAAGAACGCAAAGCTTCGCAGACTTCAGTGACTTGGTCTAGCCCACATGGGGGCTGTGCTGTGCTGCCCTGAACAAGACCTATGACCTCTCCAAGCTTCAGTTCATCCTCCATGAGATGGGAATAATAACAAAAAAAAGTACTTAATGTAACATATGTAGAGCACTCTCCAGAGACGTGACATTTTGGGAACTTAAACAATGGTGTCAATGGTAACAATGATGGTGGCAATAAATTCCAGCTTCTCTGGAAGCTACTGTAAAAATAAAGGGGCATTAGTGTCTTGGGCTAGAGAACTGATGAGCCAGCCAGTACAATTTAGTAGGCTTGTCTGAACTATTAACTAGAGAGAGGTCATCACGTTGAGATCACCTTTGAGGAGTACTTTCCTGTGTTTATTCTCTCTCTCTCTCTCACTATATATATATATAAAATAATATTATATAGAGAGTATTATATATATATATAGAGAGAGAGAGAGATAAAGATATATCTATCTATCTATCTGTCTGTCTATCTATATAGGTGTTGTTGTTTTTGTTGTTTTAGAGGCAGAGTCTCACTTGATCGCCCTCAGTAGAGTGCCGTGGTGTCACACAGTTCACAGCAACCTCCAACTCCTGGGCTTAGGCGATTCTCTTTCCTCAGCCTCCCAGTAGCTGGGACTACTGGTGCCCACTACAACGCCTGATATATTTTTGTTGCAGTTTGGCCAGGTCCGGATTTGAACCCACCACCTTCCGTATATGGGGCCAGCGCCCTACCCATTGAACCATAGTTGCCACCCTACTCTATATTTTTTAAACATTCAAATATAAAAATGAAAATAAAATTCTCATAATCAATAGAAAACTGATATTACTTTAGTGCATCTATGACAATACTTTGTGTATCGACTCAGAAATACTTATAAAATATAAACACAAATGTATGTGAGAGATTACAGTTTAATTCCTCAGATCCTGGCTCTTATGCCATCCTGCCTGCATTTACATCCCAGCCTCACATTCACCATCTGCAAGCAATTTACTGAGACTGTCTAAATTTTAGTATTTTTTTCTGCAAATTATAGTAAATAATGGTAGCAACTTCATAAGGTTGCTAAGTTAATTAACTGCTTAATACATATAATGTGATTAGAAAAAATGATAAGTATTGTATAACAATTATTTTTCTGATGCTGTATGTATCTCTTTCTGTAGAGGAAATTAATGCAAAAATATAACAAAAGACAATGCAGCAGCATTTTATTTTGAACAATAACTTTGATTTCATATTCAAGCATATAACTTTCATGAGCCTATCTATAGAAATTCACTCGATCCCGTCACAGTTTCAATTTTGAAGTTTATTCCAGATGTTTTTATTCTCTTTCACTAATTTGGTCTCTAGATCAGTCTCACATCATTTTAATGGGGGCGAAGGTATTTCTTTAGACTGTTTATGTAAGTACATTTTCCAAAATATTTTTGGAATTACTTCCTCTTTTATTCTTGCAAATAAATTTTCACATGTTTTCATATCCTTCTAATCTGAGTTAGTATTATTTTGTAATTGCATTAACTTCCAGAAGTATTTTGGAAGGAGTTTAAAAATGTATGGTATTAACTTTTTCCATGTAAAACATGGTAGTTGTTTCCATTTATTCAATTCTCTTTTATTACATGTCATAGGCTCTGTATCTTTTTCATTTTTTAAAAATAGGGCTTACATATTTCTTGTTTATGTTTAGGTAGTGTTCATTTTTTTTTTGATATTGTGAATGGTATTTCATTTCCTAACTAGTAAATTTTGTGGTACAAGAAAGTAAAGGATTTGGGCCAATTGATTTTTGTACCTAAGAAAATTACCGAGCTCTTTGGCAAGTTTAATAGTTTGTTCATCAATATTCTTGGATTTCTAATATGAAGAATAAAATCATCTACAAATAATAAAACTTAGGCTTGGCACCCATAGCACAGTGGTTATGGTGCCAGCCACATACACTAAGGCTGGCAGGTTCAAACCCGACCCAGGCCAGCTAAACAACAAAAACAAAAAAAAAAAAAATTAGCTGGGCGTTGTGATGGGCACCTGTAGTCCCAGCTACATGGGAAGCTGAGGCAAGAGAATCACTTAAGCCCAAGAGTTTGAGGTTGCTGTAAGCTGTGACGCCACAGCACTCTACTGAGGGTGACATAGAGAGACTCTGTCTCAAAATAATAATAATAATAATAATAAATTAAAAAAAAAACTTCTATTCCCCCTTCACCAGTAATCCATCAACAATTCATGTTGCACTGATTGGAATGTCCTTTTACGAAGGTAAATTATGGCAGCAAAAAAGAGGAAGCAGTATTATTTGTCATTTTCCTCGTTATACAGGAGGGGGCCCCTTGTGCTTTACCATTAAGATGACTGAATGCCAAGATTGTTGCTTTGGTACACATTTTTAAAACTAATTTTAACAGTATCGTTTTAATCCTTCCCTATAGAGTTTATTTTTTAATTAATGGATAATGCTGACATTTATCAAATGAATGCTGTTAATTGTTGAAATAACCATGTCTTCTTTCCACTACTCAATGGATGGATTATATTAATCAGTTACTTAATATTGAAAAAGTTTCACATTCCTAGAATGAACCCTACTTACTCAATTTGTGTTATCATTATGATCTTTTCCTAGATTTGAAACACTAACATTTCAAGCAGAAATTACGTACCTTTAGTTTTAAGTGTGGTGTCACTGTAACATGTGTGTGTTTCTGTGTGTTTTTAATAATGTTTTAGAATCAGGGATATGTTAAGCGCATAAACTATAAGGGCTATGTCTCACTATTTCTCTGAAAGTTTCAACATGTATCCAGCTTACACTGTGCATTGATCCATTAGGATTTCAACCTCTCTTGAGAACATTTGGTCATTTATAATTGCTTAGATAGTCATATTTCTTATTGAGATTATCCAGTTTATTAGCAAAACATTGTTTAACATTATAATTTATTAATAAAATTCTACTTATTATTCTGCTATCATTTTAAAGTATTCCCTATTATCTTTTCAAGTAAATAATTTGTCATTATAAATCTTGATTAAATTTTCCACACATGAAATGTCAGCTTTCTTTTTCAAGAACAAGATAATCAATATATTCTTTCATTTTACAATCTTTACCCCCTTTTTAAATTTCTATTTTTATCAACATTATTTCATTCTTCTACTTGCTTTAAATTTTCTTTTGCAATTTCTTAAATTGAATGTCTTCTTGGTTTAGTTCTATTTTAATGTATATAATCAATAAAATTATGAATTTGCCTTTGAGTATGACTTTGGTTATACCACAGTAATTTCAGTAGAATATCACATCCATTGTCTAAAGAGTAATTTAATATTTTTTCTGATTTAAAATATTTTATTTATTTTGGTGCTTATATGCCTAACTTTTGTTGGTAATTTCTGGTTTTATTCCAATTTGGTAAAATTAAAATACGTTCTTCATAATTTCTACTTTTTGAAATGTGTTGAGTTTTTTTACTAACTTACTTTTCTATGATTAATTTGATAAACATTTATAGAGAATATGTATTTTCAGTTTTAGGGAAAAGAAGATGATTAACTGTTAACTCAATTATATCAATACATTTATTCAAATCATCTGTGTTCAGATTTACTTTTTTATCTAATTGATCTAAGAAAAGCTTATATATGTGTGTACAATCATTCTCCATAATTTTAAAATTATTTTCTTATAGTTCTAATATTTTTGCTTCAT
>NW_003852420.1:3202793-3206561 GCF_000181295.1 Otolemur garnettii
TGAAAACAAACCAGCATTTCATTCTCCCTTCTGAAGTTGTATATTTTGTTACGGTACTTCATATCCTGAATATTTAGAGTCTGTTTTCTGATTTTTTCCATCCCCTGATAATGTTAAGATGATCTGGTTAGCTCTGCTTTGAAAGATTCAGGGCTGGCAGGGACAGTGAATTTTGATCTCTCCCTTCTGTTCCTTTGGCAGCTCAGGGTGTCTGAGCTGTCATCTATTTCTGAGGAAGGCCAGGTTCTCTCTTCCTCCCCAACTGAACCAAAAGGAAAATGATATTATCTGAACTAGCAAGAATCTAGACCAGCAGAATCTGTTCCTGGCACTGCCTTTCTTCCTCAGAAGAGAGGAGTGGTATCTGAGCCTGGGAGGAAAGGTTGGAAAAAATGACATCAAATAGCCTTAGCAAGTAGCGTATTCTAATCTTACTGGAAGTTTGCTTGGGTGAGTTACTTAACTTCCTTGTGTTATATTATTTTTATATTTTACATGGAAATAGTAAAGTCTACTTCATAATATTGTTGGAGGATTAAGCGTGAAAAACTTTCAAATTAATGCAACAGCCAGCACTTCATCAGCCATAGATAGGTATTATTGATAATTTTTATCTGATCAGTTTATATTATGTTCATCCTATATTATAGTGATTTTCTTGACTTTAGAAATACTTTATTCCATGCTTTCCTTTCTTTTGTCCTTTTGTTTCTCTATTTTTAAATTAATCATTCTTTAGTTCAGAGAAAAGAGTTAGAATTGAGAAAGTCAGAAATAATTGAATCTATTTTAATGCCTTCCTACACACACACACAATAACCAAAACAGCATTTCATTGGTTTGGGGTCAAGGCAAGCCTCAGCTCACTTCTCAGCATAACCATTTTACATCTATACAGCCACTGGATATTTTTCAACTCTATCTAAAAATGCAAATGAGTCCATGATGATAGCTCTGGGATTACAGCTCCAAAGGTTAACTGTTCTCTAAGCCTGAGCTTTCCTCATCTAAAAACTTGGGAATACTAAGAATATCCATTTCAGAGTCAGTGTGAGAAATAGGGCAACAAGTAGAAAATTGGCTGTCTACCAGGAAAGATTCAATAAATGATGGCTGTTGTTTAAGAAAAAAAGAGCAAAAACAATAATTCTTTTTTTATAAAGCTTTAATGAGGCTTACATGAGCTAATATATGTAAGAGTTTTTGCACAGAGTTGGAAATCTGCAACTTTTACTTTCTGCTTTATCTGTCATTCCTTTTTGCCTAGAGAAAGAAAAAGCCATTTAAATGGATTGATGGGAACACTCCTTGTAGGTAATGTATACTATTTTGTGTAGCAGAGTAGATTGGGTCAATTATGTTACCCTGTGCTGGTAAGAATGTCTAGCAGAAAAAGCCTCACTCAAAAATGGAAGACCTAGCTGACTTGGCAGAAGACTTGGCATGTGAAACCCTACTGACCTCCACCCAGCCAACATTTCTCCCCATCAGCGGTCTAGGCCTAGAATCCTATGGTCTCTGCTTTTGACTTTGGTACCCCTTAAGCCATCATTGCTCCTACAGGAAATACTTCTCCGTAAGTAGCCATACATTCCCAAAGTATGAGAGTGGACGAGATTCATAGCTGATCTTTAGAATTAATGTATAGGGATTTGCATGAGGGAAGAAAGACAGGAGGAAAGAAATGCTTGTGGATACTGAATTCCAAAGAGACAAGGGAATGAATAGGAGCTACAAAAAGGGAAGGAAAATATATGGATAAAGAAAATGTTGCTGATTACATAAATTTATCCAGATTTGGTCCTTTGCCTCAACGCATAAGGAACCTCCACTGTGCCTTGGCGATGTCTGAGTGGGTTTCAGCCCAGAAAAAGACGCACCCACTTCCTTACTGATCTCATTGCTACTACTTCAGCCTTAAAAACTAGTGACTCACAGATTGACTGCCTGGTTTCAACTCTTTTCTCATGTAGCCAAAGATTTTAGGGTATATTCACGTAAAATGTACGTCTGTAAAGATGGCACTAAAATACATTTTTGGTACAGAACTTCTAATATGAAAGGCGAAATTACTCACAGTTTTTTTCTTTTTTTGCAGTTTTTGGCCAGGGCCAGGGTTGAACCCACCAGCGCCCTACTACTTTGAGCCACAGGCACCACCCATTACTCACAGTGATTTCATGGAATAGTTCCCTAAGAACTAACAAAGAAAAGAAACAAAAAAGGAAAGGTATACACCCCATTAAAAACAAGCAAGCAAACAAACAAAAAAACCCTCTTCCATTTAAACAATTATCCCAAAACAAGATATTTTAGGACAAGCCTGCACATCTTACCATGAAATATCTGGCATTCCAGGAAGGTGGGCTGAGTCCAGGTAAAGAAATCAGAATACGAAGTAAGCAACAAGATGGTTTCAGACGTATATGCAACACGGTTTTAGGTGTCTGTACAGATTGCTCTGTCCTTTTTAAAGTTTTAAATGTAAGATATTTAATTCCACGTTTACATATGAGTGTACAGCATGGAAACACTTATATTTCTCCAGGCACAAGCATATGTGTGACGTCTCTCCAGGACCCAGTGGTGAATTCCTCCGATGCTGTGTCTAAGCAGCGTTGGCTGAGTGAGATGTCACGTTCTGCGGGTTTCAGCCACCTCTTCATATTACCAAAATCTCATTGTTCCACTCAGAATTTGTCTTCTCCTAGGATCCCTTTCAAAGCATTTCACTGACTGTGACAAGCTGGAGTGAGTAAAAGGCCAATGAGTTTGCATTTCCTTCTCCAGTCTTTTAGCCTTCCTGTCTTTTAATCTGGCGTCTCATTCTTATTGACAGTTGATGCCACATTAAAATTCCTGCTTGATCTTGAGATATATCAAAGGTGCTGCCTGACAAGGAATTGAGTACAGCTTGAATTCATCTTTAGTCACTACTACTTTTAAAAATTTAACAACATAATTAGGGAAAATTCAGAAAGACTTAAAAACTGCACATTATGATAAATTCAGATTTTAGCAAAGCTGTCAGATATTGTTACTTCACTGCCAATACCAGCACGAGAAAGATGGCACAATTTCTCAATACATTCAAAAATAATATTTCAGACTGAGCCATGAACTGGAGATCCTATTTTGGTCTATTCTTTCTCGCGGCTGTACGGTCCTTCTCTTTTTCTTGAAAGATGTCTGTGAATAAAAAATGATAATATTCCAAGTTCTCACTTAAAAGTAATGCTATAAAATGCCTTAATCAAGGAGAAAATTTTAGGAAAGAGTAATCATTTCCTAGATCAAAAGATTAAAAAAATTTTTTTCATAAAAGCAATTAAATCTGAACTAATACCACATCCGACCTATGACACTGAAACTAAATCATCAGGAACCTGCAGATTTCGCATTTGTAAACCTAGGGTGTCCCAGATGAGCAGGTGAGAACAGGAGACGGTGCCAGACACATTGATTTTTCAACCGGTAAGTTTCCTAAAAAGAATCACTCTATGTACTGAGGATTTTATTTCAGAGGGAAAAGGCCACAATTATTGTTCATTTCATTACCAAATGAGAACATGCTCAATAAAACATACAGATTGCATATTAAATACAAATCTGCTGATAATATGTACTTGGTAACTATGCTGTTTTTCCTGGAGGTTGTAAGAGATTCAGAGGGCTTACTTGCAAATGAAATTATGCGTCAATGTGATATGTTTCTTATGTCTTCTATAAATCTTTAATTTTACATTAAAATAGATGCTGGATTTTATG